>NC_091240.1:11502489-11627489 GCF_040958095.1 Procambarus clarkii | reverse complement strand
CTGAGGCAGTTCCTATTTTCATCCACCCAACTCACTCACACACGTGTCAACAACTCACTCACACATGTGTCAAAATACTCTTGGAATAACCCAGCGATCCCACACCTGTTATGTTACCCGGTAATTTGTTACATAAAATTGCCTTCCTGTTTCCAAATAAGAAATTGCTTGGCAGTACCTAGAGCATGGGTTCGAATCCCCCCCATATATATATATATATATATATATATATATATATATATATATATATATATATATATATATATATATATATATATATATATATATATATATATATACAGAGAGAGAGAGAGAGAGAGAGAGAGAGAGAGAGAGAGAGAGAGAGAGAGAGAGAGAGAGAGAGAAAGAGAGAGAGAGAGAGAGAGAGAGAGAGAGATAGATAGATAGATAGATAGATAGATAGATAGATAGATAGATAGATAGATAGATAGATAGATAGATAGATAGATAGATATATAGAGTGATAGATATATAAACCTTCATTTGTTATGTCTTCAGTCTATATATGAATTTCCCTGTTGCCAAAGTGTGGCAGCGGCTAATATACATAATATCCTTCTAGCAAGTGAACAGCATCAACAGTGCCTGTTATGATGACCTGATATGTGTTAGTGACCTGAGGTCACCATACTCACTACCAGCCGCCCTCAGGACCCCCAAGCCTGACTTCACTATCTATCTCGCTTTCCAAGTCCGAGGCGTAAATAATGACAACTTCTACTCTCGAATTTATTATAATTATGATCTAGGTAAGTTTAATTTACTGCAATTATCATTTAATTATTATCATATTATTATGTACGTGAAGGAAAGACTCAATATATCTGTAAGTTTATTAAAAAACATATTTTCGGATGTAATTTAATTTTCGAAGATTTCTCAATATATGTGAGAAACATACGGTATGTGTGGTTGTGTAATGAACCATTTTAGTGAACCTTCGAACCTTGTGTTTATTTACATGAAGTTGATGAAAGCCAGCGAGTGACCACACCCCAGATCAACAACCTGTCTTATGTAGCTCTGTCCACTCCTCTGATCCTGGGCGGTGAGGCGCAGGAACAGATCTGCAATGTTGATGTGCCGCCCCCTGGCAAGAACTGTGCTCAAGACTACTGCGGGTGTCTCCATATGTATGAGATCCCCCTCGGCTCCCTCGTCGAGCTGGTCTTAATTGATGAAGGTTTGTATAAGAACATAAGAACAAAGGTAACTGCAGAAGGCCTATTGGCCCATACGAGGCCAATAGGCCTTTCTATAACAATCCAATCCCACTCATATACTTGTCCAACCCGCGCTTGAAACAATCGAGGGACCTCACATCCACCACGTTACGCGGCAATTTGAAATTGAAATTGAAATTGAAATAAGTTTATTGAGGTAAAATACACACAAAGGGATGAGGTAGCTCAAGCTATTCTCACCCCATTCAGTACATCGTGTTAATATATACATAGACACACATCACAAATAAACATATTACCAAACAACGCGGCAATTGGTTCCACAAATCAACAACCCTGTTACTGAACCAGTATTTCTATCGTTATACTGTATTGTACAGTATTCAGTACTGTATTGTACATCCAACATTATACACATGTTTGGTTATAACTTTACTACTTTACCCGTTTCATATAGAGTATTTATAACAAGAGTTAATACTTTTATATAGTGTATAGTGTAGCAAGGGCTGCCACTGGCAGGTCGGGTTTGGCCTTATAGGCCAGCCTTTCAGTGGCCGGGTCGACCCGGGTTCCCATCAACCCGGCCCAGTCACCTCTCAAATATGCTCTTATAAATCTTGTTTTCTCTTCATTCTCTTTCTAATATGTCATCTTTTATGAATATGCTGAAGTATTTAAACATCTTAATCATTTCCTTCTTGTAATCATTTAACTTATTTCATTTAACATTGAAACTTTATAAAACAGTCACCTAGTCTGCATTAACTCTAATTTCCATTTAGTTATATTTTGCCATTTGTATACATTTGCCTTTTATAGGACAAAATGGTGATGACAGCCACCCAGTGCACCTGCATGGGGAGTACTTCTATGTGCTGGGCCAAGACCGCCCCAACGATGTTCCTGAAGCTGAGATCACACGGAGTCAGGTCAGTGACACATCCACTCCACTGGCCACTTCTTCCTCCAATTAATCAAATCAATTCAGAATGTTTATTCAGGTAAAAGTACATACATAGAAGATGAGATACAAACAGACTGTTGGATTTATAGACTGAACTAGTACACACAATACCTAAAGCCACTGATGACTTGTAGGCGCTCAAGTCTCCGCCAGACTTGGGTCATGGCCTAATTAACAGAGACTCCATGAACCATAGAGGTTGAGACGCTGGCAGAAGTTGCGGGAGGGCATTTCCTGGCAAATGATAATAGGCACAGCGTTTCGGGCAAATGGTAGTATGAAAATATAAATGTTGTAATCATAACAAGTTATTTTCATTGTCATTTTTGTATTTAAATTCCAATCTGGATGACTCCAGCCATCAGCACTGTTTGTATCCCGTTAAACTTCGAACTCGCTCATCCATCTAGTCGAAGTGGTTCTTTTGCTCTTAGCCCAGATGGTATGACCTCCCTCCGAGGTCACCTCCCTTCCCGCGTTAAGGCAGGGTGCTTCCTGTATTTACGATTCCTGCAGAATCCAGCAATTAGCTCTTGGACCCCACCTTTTTAACCAACTATTTTTCGTCTTATGTCTACTACATATATTTCTCTAACACACACACACACACACACACACATTCCCAGGTGTCTAACTTATTTTATTTATTTATTTTTTATTTATATATATATACAAGAGTTCTCACTTTCTTGTAAAGCCGCCAACTCGGTTAACAACCAGGTACTCATTCACTACTGGGTGAACAGAGGCGCCAGTTAAGGATTGACGCCCAGTCAATCCTCCCCAGCCAGGATACGAACCCAGGGCAAAGCGCTTGGGAAACACCAATCGAGTGTGTTACCACTTCACCACGGGGACTGCAAACTCCCAGGCACTTATTTACTGCTAAGTGAACAGGGCATGAAACTGTCCATTTTTTTCTGCCTCTGCTGGGAATCGAACGCGGGCACTTAAGACTACGACCCCTGAACGTTGTCCACTCAGCCGGGAGGCCCCTTTCCACATTGCCATGTTAGTCGAGAAGGTGTGACCTTCCTCCGACTCTTTACCTCGCGTTAAGGCAGTGTGCCTCCACCTATAGTAACCCAGAACTGACATATTGTCAGCCTAAGTCTTTAAACCTCGTCACACTACTCTCCGCACTCTGGCCTCTGCTCCCAGTTGGTGTTGGCACTCCAAGAGTTTAACGCCTCGCTGCAGAGCCATGATGATTGATGATACTTTCTTGATTATGCACCCCATACCCATCCCATGAGCGGTGGTGTAAAGGGTTACAGAGGCACATATCGGTTCAGGAACTGAATCCCATAGTTCATTTAGCTAAGCAAGTGACAATCTACTAAAGCCTCAGGGAATACGATGTACTTGATTGCTGTAAACCCTCTCACCAGTGTAATAGGTCTGCTCCCTGGAAAGTATAGAAAATAGACGTCGAAATTGTACCCCTCAAGGTGAAGAAGATTCATCATGAACCGGGACAATTACGGTGTTTGTATGGAAGCATGATATCTCGGTTACCAAGAGGCAACAGTTTACATGTATATTGTGACGGGTTGGTGGCGGAGGATGGCAGGGCAGGGTGTGGTGTCCTAATAAGAGAATATACTGAGTTTGGAATTGTGGACAGGAAAATTGAACTTCGACTTAGTAATTATATATCGTCCACACAAGCTGAACTGCAGACCATTCTGGTTTGTTTAGAGGAAGTACGTCAAAACGACAAAGATGTTTTTGTATTTGACGATAGTCGAGGAGCACTTGATTCATTAAACAGTCGAAATCCAGTCTTCAAGGATTGTAAGGAAATGATAAAAGAGATACAGCTGAAAGGTCAAAAAGTGAAATTCATGTGGATTCCATCTCGTGTTGGAATAGTGCTCAACGAGGTGGTGGATGACTTGGCCAAACGTGCCACATCAAAACCACAAGTTGACATTGAATGGGTTTTCACAATGAGACAAATAAGAAGAAAAATCAGAAATATTCAGGCACAGGAAGAAGTGGAGAGGAGAGGTGTAATGCATGAGGGAAGCCAAACCATGCAATATTACATGTGTGTGAGTCAAAACACCCATTTCACTTATGGTAAAAGGAGAAATGCTTGGAGTGACTCTGTGTACATGCGGCTCAGGCTTGGGTACAAATATTACTGGGAATATGGGATAGGTGTTCATGATAATGACACGAAGTGTAAACTATGTGGTATGTTAAGGCCTCACACCCTTGCCCATTATGTTCTTGATTGTCCGTTGATTAATGTATATAGAAACACTGAGATAAGAACTGTTCCTGAACAAATAGCCTGGATGTGTCACAATGGAAACATTGATGATATTCTGGAGAAATATAAGAATTTTGCATCAAGATTGTAACCTTTTGTTGCATTGCCTGAATGTCTCTTGCAAATTGTCTGTATACCTAATCATAAAAGTACGTCTGATAATTGTCCACAAGCTGAATTTCCAGGGACACATTCTAAATATATAAAAAAAAGTTTCAAAAACTGTTGGCATTTTTTCTAAGATCAGATATTATGTGCCTCGCCCTGCCCTGGTGACGCTCCATTACTCCCTCATCTATCCATATCTCAACTATGGTATTTGTGCTTGGGGTTCTACTACCCAAAATCATTTACGTCCTCTAATTACTCAACACAAAGCTGCTATTAGGACAATATCAAACTCTGGCCCCAGACATCACTCAGTACCCATATTCAAATCTCTGAATATGTTAGATATTAAGTCACTGCACATTCTCTCATGTGTATTATACATATATAAAACGCTGAACTGTAATGCCAATCCTGACCTCAAAAGCTTCATTGAAGGTTGTAACAGAACCCATGAGCACAACACCAGAAACAAATAGTTTTGATATTCCAAGATTACGACTTAATCAACTAGAAGTGCTCTACAAATCAAGGGACCCAGAATGTGGAATGACCTTCCCAATCATGTTAAAGACTGTACCTCTCTCAACCAGTTTAAGATAAAAACTAAGCACTATCTAATAAATTCCCTGTAACCTACCTTACCCCTATATTGTCAACCCATGTCTGTTTTCTTAAACAACGCTGTTTGTCGACCTAATTGTATTTGTGCTGCTTTTTCAGCCATGTTCCCCCCTTTTTTATTTTTATTTTTAATTGTTCTCAACACATTTTATACTTTAATCTCAATTAGTATTAAGTTTTAGTCTTAATGTTTTTCCTGCCCGAAATGCTTTGTGTAATAGTGGCTTTAGGCATTGCATGTACTAGCTCTATCTATAAATCTGTCAATTTTTGTAAAACCTCTTATATGTATGTACCTTACCTGAATAAACATTTATTTATTTATTTATTTATTATTTATGTATTAACACGATGTACTGAACGGGGTGACAATAGCTTGAGCTACCTCATCTGTGTGTGTGTATTTTACCTAAGTAAACTTATTTAAATTCCAATTTCAATGTTTAAAGCTAGTTACACAGTTACTGATGTTATATAAACTCGCTGCAGAGCGAGTTTCCGCTGTTATGTTCTCTGCAACATCTTTGGTATTGAGTCTTTCAAAACTTGTCTCTGAAACTTTCCTTGCCTTATACTGAGTTGGTTTTCCTCTCTCAAGGTTATACTATTTTCTATTTTTTTGTTACCTTTTTCGTTAACCTATTGTCGTTAATTGTAAATACAACCATAATTATCATATTATAAAAGAGAATGCATCACACAACCATAAATTATCATTATACTACAGAACCGTGCTAAAAGTGCCTGGGTTTCTAAATATATTAGTTCTCCTTGTGGTTTTCCATACTCGGAGACACCAAGCAAAATTTGATTGGACTACAAATTAGATTCTAACTGATACATTGTTATTAATTTATTTACTTTTGCTCAGGTGATCGACATGGATTTGAGAGGTCAGTTGAAAAGGAACTTTGACCATCCAGTGTTGAAGGATACCGTCGCTGTGCCTGATGGAGGCTACACCATTGTCAGGTTCATTGCTTCTAATCCAGGTACACTATAATATATAATATATATAAACGTTGTATTTGTTCTTTAGATTGAAATATATTCAGGAAATGTTTGCGCATTCTCAGGAGCTTTGAGAGTTATATGGGTATTTCTCTATATTCCCACGACAAAGGCTGAGTGTGAGCGTGAAAAGTGTGAGGACGGAGGGTATGTAACGGCTAGTCAGTGTGAGGTACAGTGACTGAGTGTGAGCAGGTCACAAGAAGTATGTATGGAATACAAATAATTATAATCAATCTGTTAAGAGGGAATGTTTCATATCTTTTAGGATAACTCAACTCTTAGTATACACCTAGTCATAAGAAGTGCCGGGATGCTGGTTTGGGGGATTTGTTGGTGTGGTAGGGGAGGTGGGTCCCCCTGGTACTGTACAGTGTGGGAGGTGGGTCTCCCTGGTACTGTATAGTGTGGAAGGTGTGGTGGGGGAGGTGGGTCTCCCTGGTACTGTACAGTGTGGGAGGTGGGTCTCCCTGGTACTGTATAGTGTGGAAGGTGTGGTGGGGGGAGGTGGGTCTCCCTGGTACTGTACAGTGTGGGAGGTGGGTCTCCCTGGTACTGTATAGTGGGGGAGGTGGGTCTCCCTGGTACTGTACAGTGGGGGAGGTGGGTCTCCCTGGTACTGTACAGTGGGGGAGGTGGGTCTCCCTGGTACTGTACAGTGTGGGAGGTGGGTCTCCCTGGTACTGTACAGTGTGGGAGGTGGGTCTCCCTGGTACTGTACAGTGGGGGAGGTGGGTCTCCCTGGTACTGTACAGTGGAGGAGGTGGGTCTCCCTGGTACTGTACAGTGTGGGAGGTGGGTCTCCCTGGTACTGTATAGTGTGGAAGGTGTGGTGGGGGGAGGTGGGTCTCCCTGGTACTGTACAGTGTGGGAGGTGGGTCTCCCTGGTACTGTACAGTGTGGGAGGTGGGTCTCCCTGGTACTGTACAGTGGGGGAGGTGGGTCTCCCTGGTACTGTACAGTGTGGGAGGTGGGTCTCCCTGGTACTGTATAGTGTGGAAGGTGTGGTGGGGGGAGGTGGGTCTCCCTGGTACTGTACAGTGTGGGAGGTGGGTCTCCCTGGTACTGTATAGTGGGGGAGGTGGGTCTCCCTGGTACTGTACAGTGGGGGAGGTGGGTCTCCCTGGTACTGTACAGTGGGGGAGGTGGGTCTCCCTGGTACTGTACAGTGTGGGAGGTGGGTCTCCCTGGTACTGTACAGTGGGGGAGGTGGGTCTCCCTGGTACTGTATAGTGGGGGAGGTGGGTCTCCCTGGTACTGTATAGTGTGGAAGGTGTGGTGGGGGAGGTGGGTCCCCCTGGTACTGTACAGTGTGGGAGGTGGGTCTCCCTGGTACTGTACAGTGGGGGAGGTGGGTCTCCCTGGTACTGTACAGTGGGGGAGGTGGGTCTCCCTGGTACTGTATAGTGTGGAAGGTGTGGTGGGGGGAGGTGGGTCTCCCTGGTACTGTATAGTGTGGAAGGTGTGGTGGGGGGAGGTGGGTCTCCCTGGTACTGTATAGTGAGGGAGGTGGGTCTCCCTGGTACTGTACAGTGGGGGAGGTGGGTCTCCCTGGTACTGTATAGTGTGGAAGGTGTGGTGGGGGAGGTTTCTTTTCTTCAGCACCCCACCAAAGTGGGGAGTAAACACGTATGTAATTTTCATATAACATTATTTAATGTATTTATTCTAAGCAGTAAGGACAATTATGGCACATATAACGGGTTACTCTTCACTCTTATCCCACTTCCAAGTTTCTAGAGTCTTTTCGCTCATAATGTTTCGGCCGATAGAAATCATATTTCGTAATATGCTAATATCACAAGCTGTTTATACACCGAGAGGTCTACCCACTCTTCTCGGTGTACTGTATATACACCGAGAGTGTACTTTAGTCCGACCACTATACTCACCCAGTCCAGTAGCACTGTGGTCTACGTTCTCCGCTCATAACTGAGGATTCCGGGTTCGATGTTCAGATAGGACACAAATGGCGGAGCATGTTTCCTTTCACCTCATGCTCCCATTCACCTAGCAGTACCCGGGAGTTAGGCCATTGTTATGGATTGCATTCTAGGGAAGGTCAGTAGATGACCTAGCTAGGCCTAGGGTAGGACCTCGATAAACTTGTGCACAGGCTTCCTGTCCCCGCCGACGAGAATTATACATGCTGGCTGGTCAGAAAACTATTGTGGTCTTCCTTAATAACCCTCTGGTGAGTAGTGAAGTAGTAGTGAAGTTGAGGACTACGACCGTGCGCGAGCACCTGGGCAGGTGTGGCACAGGTGCTCTCGCATGCTCGTAGTCTTCAACTTCATTACTCTGGTGGCGGGTATAGCCATCAAGCCCACCACGAATAAGGTCATAACCCTGGTATTGTCTGGCTCTCAGGGTACTGGCTGTTGCACTGCCACATCCTCTTCCACTCCGTGGCCGGCATGGAGGTGGTCTTCAAGTTTGGTAGTGATCACGACTTCCCTCCCGTCCCACCCGGCTTCCCTTCCTGTGGAGACTATCCCAAACTTTTGTGAGCTACTCTCCACTCTAAAAGATAAAGCGATGTTGTCATATTGATATCCCCTGTTATTTGGCTACTGTAAGGAGGCTTTATTGTGAGTAATTATGAAAGTTTTTTACATTAGATAAACCAATTGCAAAAACATGTTAATATAAATTGTGAGTGAATTTGCACTTTAATTACTTTAGCATTAATATGGAGACATCTACTGTGAACATGAACAAATCCACAAAGGCCGTGATGAGGGTTCGAAATTAGGTCCAGGATGATCCCAGTCGTGCCTTAGTCGATTGCACCACGACATGGTCAAAAGAATTGCAACCGGGATGGCTAGTGCCCTCACACAGTTCCCGCAGCCTCTCCGAGACAGAAACCGTTTTTTTAGAGGCTGCAGAATCCATGTGGGGGCAGTAGCACTCCCGGTTGCAATTCTTTTGACCATGTTGTGACGCAATCAACTAAAACGCATCTGGGATGATCCTGGACGTAAGTTCGAACCCTCATCATGGCCTTTGTGGATTTATTCATTTGATGTATCAGGCTGTTGTGATTTCTATGTGTACTTTGAACATATTATTGAACTCAAATTGTGAATTTTACCAAATGTCAGTTTGGCTATTTTGGTATCGAATACAATTACAATATTGAAACTATGCGACCAGTTATGGCAAAATATGGTTCAATGAGAATGTGGAAGAGAACGTGTAGGTTAACTTACATAATGTGTGTGGAGGCCTGAGATGATCCTGACAACCGGTACATATGTATTGGGTGTTATATATGTGTTATCTAAGATCTCTGCGTGCATTATTATGAACTGATGAGACGGTGTGTGAACCAGTGGTACCATGAGTGAACCACTGGTGGCAGGGTGACTGAGTGAACCACTGGTGGCAGAGTGACTGTGAGACCCACTGGTGGCAGCAGGAGAGAATCATCAGATACATCAACTTGAATGTATGAAAACACAACTTAAAATAGCTTAAAATAACTTGAAATATAAGTGAAGCATAAGAGTGATGTAGGAGGTGTTCAGGGTGACCCAAGGGGGATACTGGCCGGTATTAACCAATTGTTGTCATGGAGAGACAGACGGTTTGTTGACACGCTCTTGAACTCTAGTGTGCATCACATCCCCCTGTCCCTCAACCACTACCAACTGTCACATCTCTGTCCCTCAATCACCACCAACTGTCACATCCCTGTCTCTCAACCACCACCAACTGTTACATCCCTGTCTCTCAACCACCACCAACTGTCACATCTCTGTCCCTCAATCACCACCAACTGTCACATCCCTGTCTCTCAACCACCACCACCAACAGTCACATCCCTGTCTGTCAACCACCACCAACAATCATATCCCTGTCCCTCAACCACCACCACCAACAATCACCTCCCTGTCACCTAAGCCTGGGGGTGTGAGCCTGTCTCGTTACCACACATTACGTACTCGCCAGAGGCATGGCCAATATATTTAAAATTATTGTGCATTTAGTCTATAAGTTTTACATCTAAGACTATATAATTGATTTTCCTTATTTACCAAATACTTGTCACCTCTGTCATTAATAACAATAAGTTTTTCAAATTAATGTATTAAATCAAAGGTGAAAGTAAATGAACAAATAAACAAGGGCTGTGATGAGGGTTCGAACCTACGTCCAGGATGAGGCCAGACTCGCCTTAGTCGGTTGTGCCACATGGTCAACGGCCCTTGTACTCACCTAGTTGTGCTTGCGGGGGGTTGAGCTTTGGCTCTTTGGTCCCGCCTCTCAACTGTCAATCAACTGGTGTACAGGTTCCTGAGCCAACTGGGCTCTATCATATCTACATTTGAAACTGTGTATGGAGTCAGCCTTCTCCACATCACTTCCTAATACATTCCATTTGTGCATTATGTGGATGTGTTCACTTGATGTATCGCACTGTTGTGACCTCTGTGTACTGAAGTACTGTGTACTGTGTACTGAAGCTAAATCTTTGTATTAAAGACTTTATGATTTTAAATTATTTGTTATTTTCCCGCTGTTAGGGTTGGGTTCTCAGGCTTATCCAGGTCCTCACAGGTTAATTACTGACATTCCCCGGGGTACAACCCACAACAGTTTACTAACTCCCGGCAGCGGGTACCTAGTTACTGCTGGGTGAACAGGGGCATCAGTCAGTTACAGCACCGCTCCTGTTATTAAAAGATTTCTCCATTTTGCACCAGCAAGATAACGTAAGATTTTAAGGGATGGTAGATGTTAATCTTCTTGTTTGAGGAGCTGTTCACTTGAGAGAGTTAAGCAAGTCCCAGCTGTGTCTGGGTACAAGTGACAGGATGAACAACCCAGCGGGTTTTCTTCCTATTGGGGAGTGTTGTACATGCTGCTATGGCGGTGTGTCCACTCACAAGATGAGTGACGCTGCCCAATACTGTCACTATGGCGGTGTGTCCACTCACAAGATGAGTGGCGCTGCCCAATACTGTCACTATGGCGGTGTGTCCACTCACAAGATGAGTGGCGCTGCCCAATACTGTCACTATGGCGGTGTGTCCACTCACAAGATGAGTGGCGCTGCCCAATACTGTCACTATGACGGTGTGTCCACTCACAAGATGAGTGGCGCTGCCCAATAAACTCGCCCCTCGGGGCAAAATTTAAATTTTTTTTAGCACCGCTCCTGTGCCGGGTAAATCCATTAGGGGCTCACCATGGAGACTCAAGAGCGGCCAGTTTCCTGTTCCAGCGCCTCAGTGTCGCCGTCCAGAGAGGAAATGTGAGGTGTATCTTGGGCACACACCCGACCTCTCACCTGCTGCACGACCTCCTCCTCATTGTTATCTGTGTGTGTGTGTTTCCTGTAAACTGTAACACAATGTAATGAAACTAAGAAATAAAAAAAAAGAATATGGGCGGTAGGAGGAGACAATATTGAAGTGTTCAGTGAGAATGCACAAGGTCTTCCCTGAATGCTCTTTATTTTCGTCTCCGAGGCTATGGGTCCCTACAAATGCACCAGAGGTGGTACCCCTATTATATATATATACATATATATATATATATATATATATATATATATATATATATATATATATATATATATATATATATAAAATATACTGTATATACATTATATTATAACATTTTACACAATAACTCACAGGATGGGTATGGCGACCATTAACACTTACAGGAAGAGTATTGTCATATGCGGCACTAACAGTCTATAGTGCCCTCGACGAGGACAGGAAGCCGGCGGCTTGTCAAAGCCGCCCCATTATTTGTCCTGATGATTTTCTCTACCAGGATTGTAAAATTCATCAAGAGTTTTAGCATATTGAATTGAACTATAGAAATACTATAGATGATTACTGTGCTGTGTAACGTTGGCTGTGACCCACGAGGGGGGGGAGGGGGGAAGGGGAGGGGAGGGAGAGGAAGAGGGTGCTGTTCCATCCGTATTAATAAAAGTCTCGTTATTATGTACAAGTGGCCGTGTTGGACCTCAGTTTTGTTCTTAGGCCTTACTAGCTGGTCTCTAGCTCTCTCTGGCATGGGTATGGGGGGCATAATAAAGATAACAATTAAATTGAATTATGTCTGTCTCTCTCTCGCGCGCTTTCTCTCTCTCTCTCTCTCTCTCTCTCTCTCTCTCTCTTGCTCTCTCTCTCTTGCTCTCTCTCTCTCTCTCTCTGTCTCTCTCTCTCTCTCTCTCTTGCGCTCGCTCGCTCTCTCTCTCTCTCTCTCGCGCGCTCGCTCGCTCTCTCTCTCTCTCTTGCGCTCGCTCGCTCTCTCTCTTGCGCTCGCTCGCTCTCTCTCTCTCTCTTGCGCTCGCTCGCTCTCTCTCTCTCTCTCTTGCGCTCGCTCGCTCTCTCTCTCTCTCTCTCTCTCTCTCTCTCTCTCTCTCTCTCTCTCTCTCTCTCTCTCTCTCTCTCTCTCTCTCTCTCTCTTGTTCTCTCTCTCTCTCTTGTTCTCTCTCTCTCTCTCTCTCTCTCTCTCTCTCTCTCTCTCTCTCTCTCTCTCTCTCTCTCTCTCTCTCTCTCTCTCTCTCTCTCTCTCTCTCTCTCTCTCTCTCTCTCTCTCTCCCCCCCCTTCTCCCCCTCCCCCTCAGCATCTTCTCATCGCCCCGACTGACCGCCCGGGGCAATCACGTGACCATAGCATCAACCGTCGAAAAATGTTGTCGTGAGGGAAATATCGCTCGACGTCCTTGTTCTGCCGCAGTTCGTGCTTCCCGCCTTAATATTGCACTGCCTTCTGCGAGAGGAAGGTGTGTAGAGGTGATGCAGGAGCCGAGGGGAGGTGATGGAGAGGTGGTAAGGGCACACAGCCTCTGGGTAGATGCGTTGGTGGCGGCCGTGTGGGGCCACACTAGGCTTCACGCTCACTACCAAGGCTGGTGGTGGACCGCGGGTGGAGAAACTCACTCCTCGTCCGCCCGCTACGCTCCCAACACTCTTTATACCACCGACGGTCCCTCCTCCTAGCCTTGGCCACACAGCTGGGTATACAAGACTGTGTGTGTGTTGTATTGTGTACAGTGCTCTGCTACAGTGAGAGGGGGAGACAATGGACACCCCGGACCACTAGCAATGGAACCATTGTGGAGTTTAAACCTTGCGCGCGTCCTGCTTACTCAGGTGAGGTCTCAAATACTGTTTTTCTCGATCATATCCACCCAACAATTACCGCTGTATAAAGCCTCGTATATCATCTACCCGTCTCCTCCTCCACCACGGAGTATACTCACCTGCTGCTGTGTGAGGGCGTGTCCGTGTCTTTACAAAATACTCAGATAAGGAGACATTTATATCGTTCACATATTGTAAGCGTCTGGTAACGATGTTGCTTTAAACCTTATGGAACTGTGGTGGGCACTTGTATTACCCCAAACGCCCGTGGACGGACCCTGAGGTGGATACTCCCGCCCACACCAGGCAGGTGGCCTGGATTTTAACTTTTGATTTATTCAGAAATATGTTTATATGTGAGGGGGGCATTCTGTGGGGCGTTGTGGGAGGGTATTGTGTGGGCGTTGTGGGAGGGTATTCTGTGGGCGTTGTGGGAGGGTATTGTGTGGGCGTTGTGGGAGGGTATTGTGTGGGCGTTGTGGGAGGGTATTGTGTGGGCGTTGTGGGAGGGTATTGTGTGGGCGTTGTGGGGGGTATTGTGTGGGCGTTGTGGGAGGGTATTGTGTGGGCGTTGTGGGAGAGTATTGTGTGGGCGTTGTGGGGGGGTATTGTGTGGGCGTTGTGGGAGGGTATTGTGTGGGCGTTGTGGGAGGGTATTCTGTGGGCGTTGTGGGAGGGTATTGTGTGGGCGTTGTGGGAAGGTATTGTGTGGGCGTTGTGGGGGGTATTGTGTGGGCGTTGTGGGAGGGTATTGTGTGGGCGTTGTGGGAGAGTATTGTGTGGGCGTTGTGGGAGGGTATTGTGTGGGCGTTGTGGGAGAGTATTGTGTGGGCGTTGTGGGAGGGTATTGTGTGGGCGTTGTGGGAGGGTATTGTGTGGGCGTTGTGGGAGGGTATTGTGTGGGCGTTGTGGGAGAGTATTGTGCGGATCTGTGGGTCTGGGTATTCATTCGAGACTACCATCATCTTGCCACGATGATGTGTGTGTAAACATTTCATGCTTGCCCATGCTGAAGGCACTTAGTATGACCACTTGTAAACAACAAGCTGGCTCTCTGCAAGTGGTGTGGGGGAGGGTTGTGGGGTCCTGGGGAAAGGTTATGGGGTCCTGGGGTAAGGTTATGGGGTCCTGGGGTAAGGTTATGGGGTCCTGGGGGAAGGTTATGGGGTCCTGGGGTAAGGTTATGGGGTCCTGGGGGAAGGTTATGGGGTCCTGGGGTAAGGTTATGGGGTCCTGGGGTAAGGTTATGGGGTCCTGGGGGAAGGTTATGGGGTCCTGGGGTAAGGTTATGGGGTCCTGGGGAGAGTTATGGTGGTACTCACCTAGTGTACTCACCTAGTGTACTCACCTAATAGGTGGGGTTACACAAGAGACGCATTGTGATCCTCATTTATAGCGAGGCTAAGATTTATTCGTATGTATTGATTTACTAATTTATTGATAAACAATACGGTACAATGGGTTGATAAAGTGCATATATTGGTGAAGAGCGTCTATCATGGTGACTCCCGCTCTGATCTAAACATTTATAAACAAGAAGGTACCTGACGTGAGACTACATAACATTGGTGTTTATATATTCTTACGAAGCCACTGACACGCGCAGCGTTACGGACAAGTTCTTCATCTAAGAGATAATTATTCATTTATCCTTTACTGCACACAATTATTAGAACACACCCCAGAACACGATCCCTCAAGCGTTTTACATCCATGTCTGGGTGAGTGTGTGTCCAGGGGATGAGTGTCCGTGAGTGCCCCAGGGGACGACTGACTGCCCAGGGAGCGAGTGGGACCAGAAAACAGTGCCCAATCGTGCTCTCCTGCCCAGGATTTGACCCAGGGTCTTCTCGTTTGCGATATAGTGCTTCTCCCTTCTCTTCTTTCTTTCCATATCCTGAAGGACGAGTTTATGGAATTGTTCGTCCTCTCAGAACAAATGAAATTGATGTGAGAAAGTGTGACGTGTGTGGGTGCCAGAGGCACCAACCTCGCCTGACGTGAGTGCCTCTGGTACAAGCCCAGAATTAAAGTAAACAACTCATTTACATGTGATGTGTTGATGCTGCTCCCAGACGATGTTGTGGTGGTGGTGATGCTGGTATTGTGGTGGTGGTGTGGTAGTGGTGGTGTTGTGGTGTGGTGATGATGGTGTGGTGGGTGGTGGTGATGGTGTTGTGGTGGTGATGGTGTTGTGGTGGTGGTGATGCTGGTATTGTGGTGGTGGTGGTGGTGGTGATAGTGTTGTGGTGGTGGTGTTGTGGTGGTGGTGGACCACAAGTGAGGACCTGGCTGGCCTCATGAGTATACTAGTGTTTATGGGGGTCAGGGTCTTGACCTTCACGGCTGGTGGGTATGGTGTTTGTCTGTTTTTCTCCTCCCAAAGGGAGAGGTTATTGGGCAGCGTCACTCATCCTGCGAGTGAATATACTGCCACAGCGCCGTGTTCAACACCCCTGTGATGAATAATTAAGTCTCTCTGGTCCTTCTCCCTCCCATAGCGGGTGTTCATATCTTCTTGAGGTTATCTTGAGATGATTTCGGGGCTTAGCGTCCCTGCGGCCCGGTCCTCGACCAGGCCTCCTTCCCCCCCCCCCATCCTCCCAGGAAGCAGCCCGTAGCAGCTGTCTTAAATCCCAGGTACATATTTACTGCTAGGAGAGCAGGGGTATCAGGGTGAAAGAAACTCTGCCTATTTGTTTCCGCCTCAACCGGGGATCGAACCCGGAACCTTAGGATTACGAATCCCGAGCGCTGTCCACTCAGCTGTCAGGCCCCCGGTCAGGTATTACAAGTAAGGATTACAGAGGGCACAAAAGGTCTTTATCAGACGTCAATGATGATTACATTAACAATTTCATCTATCCTTCACACCTTATAATTAAAATGTCAGCTAGTTACAGAGAATGTTCTATTTCAAGAGCTGTATATTTACAGTAAGTCATTATACATTAATGGTAGGTCTTATCGCTAATACAGAATTGTTTGAGCTATATGGAGATATTACAGTCATAGGGAAGCTGCTCTTTGTAATTGTTAGTCTTCACAATACACTACTTGCTTCTGAATCTCGTGTGTCGTTTATGTACCGGGAGCGAAATATGGATACAGTGCAAGCATTTCAGGTATTTTATCCTTAGTAATAAGACGGTTTGTCATATCCTATAACATAAGTTTAGGGCTGTCCCGCTCTGCTACACGTTCCTCTACTGATGACCCGGACATTCCACACCCCACGGTGTCCAGTTTAGCCTTCACTCTCTCAAAAGATGCTCCTGCTTGCTTGATGGCGTTCTGGGAGTTCTTCTACTCCCCAAGCCCGGCCCGAGACCAGGCTTAACTTGTAAAAGCTCGGTCCACCAGGCTGTTGCTTCGAGCGACCCGCAGGCCCACATACCCACCACAGCCCGGTTGGTCCGGCACTCCTTGGAGAAAAACTATCTAGGTTTCTCTTGAAGATGTCCACGGTTGTTCCGGCAATATTTCTTATGCTCGCTGGGAGGATGTTGAACAACCGCGGACCTCTGATGTTCATACAGTGTTCTCTGATTATGCCTATGGCACCTCAGCTCTTCACTGGTTCTATTTTGCATTTTCTTCCATGTCGTTCACTCCAGTATGTTGCCATTTTACTGTGCAGATTAGGGACCTGTCCCTCCAGTATTTTCCACGTGTATGTTATTTGGTATCTCTCTCGTCTCTTTTCTAGTGAGTACATTTGGAGAGCTTTGAGACGATCCCAATAATTTAGGTGTTTTATCTCGTCTATGCGTGCCGTATATGTTCTCTGTATTCCCTCTATTTCAGCAATCTCTCCTGCTCTGAAGGGAGAAGTGAGTACTGAGCAGTACTCGAGACGGGACAACACAAATGATTTCAATAGTCCTTGTCTGCCTAGTTCTTGAGACTATTCCTACTAGCCTCTTTATTTCCTGAAAGACTTTTTAATTTCGTTAGGAAACCCTTTTGTTGACATGTATCTCGTGACATTTCTTCCTTACGCAAGAAGCATTAAGTAATTTCGTCATTATCGTAGTGACAGTCACATGGTGTTCAAAAGAGTTCATCCAAAACTGTGACCATACACCGTGTTGTTTGTCAATACGGGGAGCAGTTGACAAAGAAAGGCTGCTGAGGCTAGTGCAGCTGGGATGGCCAGCTGGCGATGTGAGTCGTGATTTGCTCAACAGATGTCACCCTTGTGCCTTACCTCCCCCTCCATATTGTGCTCTAAATATTATGCCATGCGATGCACTGTTCTTCAGCATTATTATCCCATTTGATGATATTTTATCAAATAGTTTATTTTTTAATTAAATTAAAGGAAGAAAATATTTCCTTAGCGCCAAGTTAATGAGATCAGATATACCGGGGTCCGCTGCTTGACCTCGGTACGCCGGCAAGTGTTTATATAATGCGGCTTATAATATTACTTTAGGTTTTGTTGATGATTTCCCCGCAAGCAGAAGCAGAACGTTCATTACGTGTGTGTGTTTGTGTGCACCGTCGCCTCAGTTAGGTGGCTACACGCAGGTTAGAGGTTATGGCGTTAATAACGATCACTTGACGCTAGGGGGAAAAGAGTGGCATTTAGGAGAGCCAAGAAGTGTCGCAATTTCCGCTCTGTGCCACGGGAAAACAGCATTAATGGTGTGGGCGGCTTGGAGGCAACAATATGCCGAGCAAGAACTACGTGGTTGACCAGACCACACACTAGAGGTTGAAGGGACGACGACGTTTCGGTCCGTCCTGGACCATTCTCAAGTCGATATTTTATCCTTAGTAATAAATGAATCGACTTGAGAATGGTCCAGGATGGACCGAAACGTCGTCGTCCCTTCAACTTCTAGTGTGTGGTCTGGTCAACATACTTGAGCCACGTTATTGTGACTCCTCGCCTGCACAAGAACTACGTGAATTGAATGATGGGTCACCTTGAAGGTGGTGGTGTATAGAGCTTCTCGTCTCCACATTACCTCGCCCAACACAGTTCACTTGTCTGCTGCTGTTCACCACAAATGTAATTTGCTTAACCTAGAGAACATTGGGAGTTGAGTTCCTGCACTAAATATTTTGCTCTGGGACCATTTAGCCATCGCCCATTTGATGGGTACGGATGTCATAACATACTGCCTTTAGTCCTACCTTGAGGTGCTTCCGGGGCTTAGCGTCCCAGCGGCCCGGTCGTCGACCAGGCCTCCTGGTTGCTGGACTGATCAACCAGGCTGTTGGACGCGGCTGCTCGCAGCCTGACGTATGAGTCACAGCCTGGTTGATCAGGTATCCTTTGGAGGTGCTTATCCAGTTCTCTCTTGAACACTGTGAGGGGTCGGCCAGTTATGCCCTTATGTGTAGTGGAAGCGTGTTGAACAGTCTCGGGCCTCTGATGTTACTTACCGCAAGAAATTGGCCCGTGTTCAGTAGTGAAGTATACTTGCTGGCAGCAGAATAAGTTAGTGTGGTGGCCTTATAACTCCGGTTGATCCCAACACACTTCAGTATGCTGAACAAGACAGGTAGACATGTAGGTATGGGGGGGGGACAAGAGCACGATAACAGTAATACAACTCATCTTTCAGTGCAAATACTGACTTATGAAGATTGTAGTGCGTCAATTAGTTTTTTCCTTAAACGTGTTTAACGTTGTAAATCAGACGAGGCTTTGTTATAATGAAGGGCTGGGTACTTAATGATACAAGTCCACAACGGGCTCACCATAGCCCGTGCTACTTGGAACTTTTTGTTCCAGGTAGCGAATCTTAAACAACAACAACTTAATGTTGTCGTCCATGTCCATCCACAACTCTACAAATAAAAGTCACAACTTACACAAGACGGTTCGCCAACGGATTTTAAAACATTTATACGGGTTTACCAAGCAGAAAGCGAGTGTGTCGAATCGTCTTGTGACTGTATGCCGCGCCCTCTCGAACAGAACATAGCAATTTGACGTATAAATCCCCCAACGGTCAAAATTTGATATACTAAAATTGACGGGCTGTCCCGTTTTCTATTCGGGTGTCCACGATTATGTTAGGTTCGGGTAATTTAGTACATCATTTTTGTAACACGACAACTTTAGACGACGGGCTTCCCTGCTTCGCCCAACTAACCCAAGCCTAACCCGACCGAGCCTAACGCGGCTAACAAACCAAACGAGCTTTGCACGAATTTGGTTCCCATATGTGTGGTGAGTGGCTTCCCGGGGCTTGTGCGGGGTGTCGGGTGCTGGGATTCAGTTGTTCCCAACAGGTCAGTAACTCAAAGTTAATGGTCTAATGGTCGGCAAGGTGGAGAAGGTGTGCTAAACGTGTCTCCCGGCCACTAATGTGTTTTTAAATAAAGTTGATGGAGAGATGCAGGTGAAGGGAAAGTTGTAGAAATGTGGAATATTGTGTTATGATAGCCAAGCGGGCTCTCTGGCCTGTGGCACGTTTGAGACCTCAGATCGATCGCGTGAGCGCTGATCTACCGCAGATCGACCTAAGAGGTGTGATGGGCGTAAGGGTGTGTAGGTGGGTGTGGGGCTGGCGGGTGTGTAGGTGGGTGTGGGGCTGGCGGGTGTGTAGGTGGGTGTGGGGCTGGCGGGTGTGTAGGTAGGTGTGGGGCTGGCGGATGTGTAGTGGGTGTGGCGAGCGAGAACAAGGCGACCATTATGTGGAGGCCCGTCGTCCCTTTCCCTGGCACCGTCAATGGGCCGAGGGTGTGTCAAGTACTTCTGCTGGGAGCCAGATGGGGTTAGTGTGGCCACGGCCGCCAGGGGAGGAGCACGCTCCCGCTCTCTACTTTTGAACATCACACTGCAAATCAGAAAACACTTTTCAGGCTAAATTAAATATCATTCATTTAATCCCTACTTACCGAAGAGAGTTGGCAGGACCGAGCTCTAACTCCTGGGCTCGGTCACTTCTATGTTTCTGCCAGCACTTGAGCACACAGCAAGATGTATGGTAACTGTAGTTACCATACATCCTCAACCACTAACAGCTTCGGTGTCTGTCTTTTAGTTTGTTTAGTTCATGACTATGCACCCCATACCCAGACTGTGGGCGGTGGTGGTAAGGGTTACAGAGGCTCATAATGGGCTCAGGGACTGAAGCCCAAAATTAATTTAGCTAAGCAAGTTACAGTCATTATAAGCTTGTTCCATAGTTTAAACGACTATTTCATTAACAATGGGTTAGAGAACGACCACATGTACAGTTCCTTAAGCTAAACAATGTGTTGAGTTAGTTTCATAATTTAATTTGCTTGTCATGCTCCCCCCCCCCCAGTAGGCGGTGTGTGGGGGGGGGGGGTTACAGTCCGCCACATTTACTACCTACAGTTACCAAACTGGGGGATACTGGCCTAAAATTTCTGGTATTAGATAGTTTTGAATGAGATATTTACGCATTTCTTGAACATTTGTTACAAAGCTGTGTCTTAATTTATATATCTTTTCACACTCTAATAGTGCCGGAGTGCGAATAGTTTTTCCTGACAGTTTGCCTTTAGGCCTTAAAGCAGCTACAGTTTTAACGCCAGCTTTGTCTTGTTGTGGTTGATATGATAGAACTGGAGTCCGTCGTTAGTGTCAGCGGTTAGTCAGATGATGACTAGGGAGCCGGTCGGCCGAGCGGACAGCACGCTGGGCTTGTGATCCTGTGTTCCTGGGTTCGATCTCAGGCGCCGGCGAGAAACAATGGGCAGAGTTTCTTTCACCCTATGCCCCTGTTACCTAGCAGTAAAATAGGTACTTGGGGTGTTAGTCAGCTGTCACGGGCTGCTTCCTGGGGGTGGAGGCCTGGTCAAGGACCGGGCCGCGCGAACACTAAAAAAAAGCCCCGAAATCATCTCAAGATAACCTCAAGATGACCATCTTGAGCCTAGCAACTCTCTTCTGGTCACATACAAAACTCTGAACTATAAACTTAGTCACGGTATAACACGGGCGGCGAGCCAAAGTGCCCTCGTCTTCAGAAAGACGTATCTGCTTTCGAGAAAGTTCAACACCAGGCGACAAATATAATTCCAGAACTAAGTTTGCTCCCATACCAGGAACGGTTGAGTCACCAGTGTGGTTTGCAACACTGCAAACCAGACATGACATTCTCATCTCATCGAAACTTTTAAAATACTGAACAACTTGGAGGATATTGACCCAGACAATTTATTGAAAATGTCAGATGTACCACGAACAAGGTACAAAGGTTTCAAGCCCAACAAGGGGTTGATAGATGTTAATCTTCTTGTTTGAGGAGCTGTTCACTTGAGACAGTTAAGCAAGTCCCAGCTGTGTCTGGGTACAAGTGACAGGATGAAGAACCCAGCGGGTTTTCTTCCTATTGGGGAGTGTTGTACATGCTGCTATGGCGGTGTGTCCACTCACAAGATGAGTGGCGCTGCCCAATACTGTCACTATGGCGGTGTGTCCACTCACAAGATGAGTGGCGCTGCCCAATACTGTCACTATGGCGGTGTGTCCACTCACAAGATGAGTGGCGCTGCCCAATACTGTCACTATGGCGGTGTGTCCACTCACAAGATGAGTGGCGCTGCCCAATACTGTCACTATGGCGGTGTGTCCACTCACAAGATGAGTGGCGCTGCCCAATACTGTCACTATGGCGGTGTGTCCACTCACAAGATGAGTGGCGCTGCCCAATACTGTCACTATGGCGGTGTGTCCACTCACAAGATGAGTGGCGCTGCCCAATAAACTCGCCCTTCGGGGCAAAATTTAAAAAAAAAAAAATTAAATGCAGGTTAGAAAACAGTAGATGCTTTTTAACCCACAGGGTTATAAACCCATGGAACAGCTTACCCGCCCAAACCGTGAATGACAAAACACACCTGCAATTTAAGATCCAAATAGATAAAATCATCAGGACAAATGGGGAGACCTTTGATAAGCCGCCGGCTTCCTGCCCTCGTCGAGGCCACTACAGAGATGGTGGCCCTCAGGTAAATAGTAATCAATATGGCGAGCCAAGTTTGCATTACATAAAGCAACATGTTTTTCCATTGTCGGGGACAGGAGCCTGTTGTGCTTATGGAGATTCCCCTGCCTAGCCCTACGACTGACCTTTCCCAGGATGCGGCCCACAACAGCTGCCTAACAGACGAGGGTGCTGGCGGTCGTAAGGCAAGTGATCTCTGCAGAGAACAAGCAGCTACAGTTGAACAGCATGGCATTAGGCTCCACTCCCTCGCCGTCGCACTCCCCTGGAATATAAATGTGATGTTAACAGCGCAGCAGTGACACAGCTACAGCCTGTGTTGCTCCACATGCTGGTGGAGGCAACACTAGCATCCGTACATGTCACTACTGCATTGTTAGAAACACCCATCTCAGCCACGGTCATTAATTATAGGCATGGTGCCATACACTGGGACCAAACCAAACATGGTGCCATACACTGGGACCAAATCAAACATGGTGCCATACTCTGGCACCAAACCAAACATGGTGCCATACACTGGGACCAAACCAAACATGGTGCCATACACCGGGACCAAACCAGGTACACCCAAATCCTTCACACATACTCTCTGTTACAAGCATGTTCATGTCCAACTGTACCCATAATTTGGCCTTGATTTATTGAATGCGTTTATTGGGTCACCGACCCGGAGTTGTTAGACTGGTTGGTCAGTGCCTCCGCAGAACTTACATGTCTCGTACATGCGGCAAAGATCATGCACACCACGTGCGCAATTCCTTTTAATAAACCTTCTAACACAAGGTACGTCCTAGTTGCGTCTGGGTACAAGTGTCAAGTTTTTTCCTATTGGGGCGTGTTGTACATAGCGCTCTGTTTACACAAAGGACGAGTGACGCTGCCTAATAAACTCGTTCTTCGAGACCAAATTTATTCTCGCAGGATGGGTATGGGGGGTATAATAAATGGACTAAGAAAACAAAAGAGACATCAGCCTCGTTATCCAGCTAAAGGTTGACGTGGTCCTTCTCTGGTCTTCACACTGTGTAAACCAAGCGTCTTTCTTAACGTTTTGGGTGCCTCATGGTATTAGTAATGTGCAAGTTTGTTTACTGTCTGACACTGTAGGTATGACCAGACTAACTCAAAACCGGTGGCATAACAGGCAAGGGTTTAGCAAAACAGCATGGGTTAGGATACATTGCCGGTTCCATTGGTTAGGCTACATTGCCGGTTCCATTGTTTAGGTTACATTACAGGTTCCACTGGTTAGGCTAACCAGTTTCCACTGGTTAGGTTCCATGGGTTAGAATAAATTGCAAGTGTCATTACAGGTTCCATTCGTTAGGATACACTTCTGGGCCCATTGGCTAGGCTACTCTGCAGGTTCATTGGTTTGGATAAATTGCGTGTCATTGGTGAGGATACACTGCAGGTTCCATATTCTCCACTGGAGTAGGAAAACTTGTGGCATTCACCCCTGACACATGTGTCATACTTTATCTTGATATTTCCTATGTTCATGCCACACACTGGTCCTACAGTGTGTTCCCTTCACATCCCCGAGAAGGAACACTCACCAGGAACACTCCTGTAAGTGTTGAGGTGTTGGCTAATTAATGTGTCCTCTGTGTCCACCTGTAATATGGGAATGAAACCTTCGTTATCCAGCTTCGTTAAACAACCATTAAGCATTTAATGTGCTTAAAGGGTGTTATTATGTTTCGCTTGTCATCTTTCTATCAGAGTAGTAAGCTGTACTTTGTTTACATCCCTCTATTGCATATATCATTCAGCTTCAGTATGGTGTCTTTCATCTCAACTATTTATAACTTGTTAATACATGTGTGATCTTCATCAAGCCTACTCAGCGTACGAGACAGCTGACGGTAACTTGCCAGCCTCCGCCAACTGGCAAGATACTTAAAGTATCCAAACAAAGGAGTGTAGTGGAAGAGGAGTTGGGGCAGACGGAAGTGACGAGAGGGACCCCGCTGGGTTCTGTACTTGGACCATTAATGTTCCAGATTTATGTTAATTACCTCCCGGGAGAGGTAGGATCACACATGATTAATGTTTATTAATGATGTTATTCTGCTGGAAAATGTAAGGACTGCAAAAGAGACTGCTAAACAATTGGAATAATATTGAACCAGAGGTGGTTGAGGCTCCCGCCATTCTTATCTTTAAAAACAAGTATGTCTGTATTGGAACATCGCGAGGTGTAAATGCTCCAAGATATGAGGCGTGGCTCTAGAGTTAGATCTCGCTTCCCATACACACAACTGATAAACACTACGAGCCGGATGTGCATCATGCATGTAAGGTTTCGACCAGCTGACCTATTACGCCTCCTCCTCTTAAAGCCTCAGAGCTGCGTCCTATAATAGTTTGTGCGTCGCGCCATATCTGAATTCCCATTTTTTGTTGAAGGGGAAGTACTGAGTGAAGGGGGAGACTGAAGAGCGACAGTGAGAGGGACACAAAATTCAGTGCAGAAGGTCTATTAGCCCACACGCAGCAGCTCCTGTTGATACCCAACCAGACTCATTCATATGCATGTCAACACTAGATCAAGTGTGCGCAGAGTAGAGCCAGGGCGCTTGAAAGTCGCACAAGAAGTGAAGGATTGAGCCAAATTTGTCAGTTGAAGGACCTTTTTAACTTCTCGGTTTACTGAAGTGTTCAAGTTGTTTTTAAGAAAATTTATCCTTATTTTCTTCTGTTTTATTTGAATTATTATTTAGTTGTACGTGCTGTGATGGTTTATATCTGAACATTTATTCAATAACTCTTAAGTTTTATCTTTAAGAAAAAACTATTACTCATATATATATATATATATATATATATATATATATATATATATATATATATATATATATATATATATATATATATATATATATATATATATATATATTACTATATATATATTAATATATATATATTATTATATATATATATATATATATTACTCATATATATATATATATATATATATATATATATATATATATATATATATATATATATATATATATATATATATATATATTATATATATACTTTTATACTGTATATATTACTTTATTAAAACTATTACTATAAAACTTTTTTATCTTTATCTTAATTAATACTTAATAAATCTTAACCGACAGTTGTTTTAAGTTTATTTTTTTAAGATATGAATTCAGAGCTTTGTGATTTACTGAAGTCACTCTAAGAAGACCAGTGTGTCCAAGAGGTTTAGAAAGTCCAAGAGTTCAGGAGAGTGCTCAAGAGTTCAGGGAGTGTCCAAGATTTCAGAAGAGTGCCCAAGAGTTCAGGGAGTGTCCAAGAGTTCAGGAGAGTGTCCAAGAGTTCAGGAGAGTACCCCCCCCCCACATTGTTGTGCAGTCCCGGATGCATCTCATAACGTTTTCTTCTTGTTTAAATTATCCGGTTCTTATGTTACCACTTAACTCGTAACTCTTATCATAAATTATATCCACCATAATTTTGTTTTCACTCAATTTCTTATTTATTCACTCAAGCATCTCTTTAAAATATATTATTCGTAACTAAAACATTGAGGGATTGATGAATTGGGTTACACACAGAGATCACACTAACGTGATGCATCAAATGAACAAATCCACACGGGCCACACTTAATCAGTCGATTAAGGCAGTGTCTGGGATGCTCCCGGACGCAGGTTCGAATCCTCGTCACGGCCCTTGTGGATTTGTTCAATTGAATTGGGTTAATTGGTATAAATCAATGTTTGATGTAAAATGTTCTAGTTTTAAACGTAATTTGGTAACTGGATCATAATAACACATGTGTTCATTCTGTTCAAGTTCAAGTTTGTTTATTGAGACAAGAGAGAAATACACGTCAAAGGGATAGAGTAGGTTAGGCTATTTCTACCCCCCTTTCATTCTGTTGTCCTGTTACGGTGTTCAATTTTGGTTTATTGAACCAAAATTCAATATATATAATTGGAGAAATGCTTAAGAGAGGTTTATAATATAAAGATGGAGAGACTTGAGGGAGTAGAGAGGAGGACTATAAACTAATATCAGCTTTCACAAGTAAACTTTTTGAAGAAAGATTTAAGATCCAAATCGCGCTGTCTTTGAAGCGTAGTTAATAGGGAGACATTCTATACCTTTTAGATATTAAAGGAATTTAATACACTCAAGTAAGAGGAACTATTTAAAATACAAGTAATTTCGACAATTTCAAATAATAATTTGAAACTTGAGGGAAATAGATGCGATATTGGTTTAATTTTTTACTTGAAGATTAGTTCAAAACTTATAATTTTCTTCGTGACGTCTTAAATTAAGCATTGATTTAAAGTTTACCACACTAGATACTTTAAGTACAGCGCCGAGTTTGGTTATTAACAGTAGCAGTGTTAGTCTACCTGCTGGGAGTCGTGTTATTATTATTAGTAGTAAAACAACTCCGTTATTCAACTTTTCCTGTCAAGTTACCATGTAGCATCTGACAGTGTAAGCCAGAGGAGAGTAGGGAGAAAGCCTCTTGTTTTCATATCCGGATCTACTCTATCGAAATAAAACTTAATTGAATTGGATAACTTTTAGTTTCTTTTAACAGAGAACCAAATCATGGAGCAATAGGTTTTCTGTTATCTATCTTTCGTATGGCGTGTTCTCTGCCACTTGCTGTTCTTGGAGATAACTGCTGTAAGTGTTCTAACGTTACATACAGCTCCTCATGAACAAGTGCCTAGTCGCATGACACCACCTACGCTTTGCACACATCATTTTGCACTTCTTTTGTTTTGTTGTCCTGTTTTTCCCATACAACTTTCTTTCCCATTGATCTATCATGCTCGATATTGTAGATTAAAATTATGAATTATCATCGTAGAATAATATGCTCGCTGCATCGCTTCACTTTAGAATTATATTTACTACCTGGTCATGAGGTCGTAAAAGTATACTTGAGCATACCACCACAGGTGTGCCACAACACTGTAGACAGGTGTGCCACAACACTGCAGACAGGTGTGCCAGGTGCGTCCGTACTCGCCTCGTCCACACCACTCACACCTACATTCACCTCAAGGTAAATTGATTGACAATTACATATGTGAACATCTGCAGAGGGATAATACAGTGGTTAAAACCTGCCATTTGAGTGTGACAGTCGTTACGTGGTAGTAAATGGAATATACACCTCCCTTAGGACTTTATATGTTAAGGGTCGGTACTAATGAATCATTCAGACTGATCACCGCGGTTTGAATGATTGAATAATTGATGTGTGTCAGTTTGACGACTGATAGCTGCCTGTCCTGGACGTTCCAAGGACAGAGGCAGACGCAGCAGCAGACTATAATTACACCCAAGCGAGAGTGTTGCTATTGTGAATGTAATGACTAGTATTGACCCATGGTAAACAGTTTCATCCCAACAAAGCGAGACGTACTAGATGTTAACGAGTGGGAAATATATGGACCATGCAAGAAAAAAAGAACATTAACGTGATGTATCAATGAGAAAATCATTTGGGATCACCTAGTGTACAGGTTCGAATCCACCTCATAGCTCCTACTGATCTTTTTATATGAACCATATTAATATTTCTCACTCGAGATCGTCATGTCCTCCTGCAGGGTTAAACACTTATATGATAAGTATATATTTTTTATTTACGCTGATGCGTCGATATAATTTTAAGGAAAGTGAAATTTTGTTTAACGATGTGACAAATACATATTTCCACTCTAGTAAATGTGTTCCTCTTTGGAGTGACTCTTAAGAAGTCGGGTGAGATGTTTTACAGTGTAATGTTTAACTAATATTCCTGACCAGAATTTGCTACACTCAGCATTTTAATGTACATGTACTATATGTATGTATATGTTGACCAGACCACACACTAGAAGTTGAAGGGACGACGACGTTTCGGTCCGTCCTAGACCATTCTCAAGTCGATCTTTTCGGTCCGTCCTGGACCAATCGACTTGAGAATGGTCCAGGACGGACCGAAACGTCGTCGTCCCTTCAACTTCTAGTGTGTGGTCTGGTCAACATACTTCAGCCACGTTATTGTGACTCATCGCCTGCATATGTATGTATATATATACTTCTTGGTGTAGATACACTTAGAGTTGACTTTTATCCTGGACCATGTTTAGGACTTAAATCTTAAATATACTTGATGGTTGGTCAGTAAGCTATTGTAGTCAAGGGTGATAGGTCTTAAGCCCAACACCAAGCCAGTTAATGTTTAAACTGCTCCATATCCTTATTAAAAGCTTTCGACATGTCAGAAGATTAAACCCGAGCTTGCTTTTAACGCCACTGATAGATCACCAATCAATAATTGAAACCGGCAACAACTCATTAAAATCCACATAAAAGAGGACTAGACAAAACAATGAATTCATGTGTTCTATCAATCGCATTCAGTCTATCCTGTTATAATTAGATTTATGGGTTGAATGGGCTGTCAACTGTCCATCATATATGATACATGATTGACACATAATGACAGGTGTCTTGATGAGAGTCAGTGTTACGTGCGTGTCTGGGTTATGCGGACAGTACACACCTGCCTTGTGTATTACCGCCAGAAACAGGTGTGTCAGGTGTGTTAAGGGGCGAGAGTTTGGCGGGGGCCGGAGCAGGGGTGAACTTTCACCCCTGAAGCCCTGAACGGCTATGTAGCTGGTCGCCTCAGATCACCCTGCCAGGCTCCCTTGTAGAGCTGGTCGCCTCAGATCACCCTGCCAGGCATCCTTGTAGAGCTGGTCGCCTCAGATCACCCTGCCAGGCTCCCTTGTGGAGCTGGTCGCCTCAGATCACCCTGCCAGGCTCCCTTGTGGAGCTGGTCGCCTCAGATCACCCTGCCAGGCTCCCTTGTGGAGCTGGTCGCCTCAGATCACCCTGCCAGGCATCCTTGTGGAGCTGGTCGCCTCAGATCACCCTGTCAGGCATCCTTGTGGAGCTGGTCGCCTCAGATCACCCTGCCAGACTCCCTTGTGGAGCTGGTCGCCTCAGATCACCCTGCCAGGCATCCTTGTGGAGCTGGTCGCCTCAGATCACCCTGCCAGGCTCCCTTGTAGAGCTGGTCGCCCTCAGATCACCCTGCCAGGCTTCCTTGTAGAGCTGGTCGCCCTCAGATCACCCTGCCAGGCTCCCTTGTGGAGCTGGTCGCCCTCAGATCACCCTGCCAGGCTCCCTTGTGGAGCTGGTCGCCCTCAGATCACCCTGCCAGGCTCCCTTGTGGAGCTGGTCGCCTCAGATCACCCTGCCAGGCTCCCTTGTGGAGCTGGTCGCCCTCAGATCACCCTGCTAGGCTCCCTTGTGGAGCTGGTCGCCTCAGATCACCCTGCCAGGCTCCCTTGTGGAGCTGGTCGCCCTCAGATCACCCTGCCAGGCTCCCTTGTGGAGCTGGTCGCCCTCAGATCACCCTGCCAGGCTCCCTTGTGGAGCTGGTCGCCTCAGATCACCCTGGCAGGCAGGCAACAAGGTGACATTGAGACTAGTCAGCTTCCTATTCTTCAGTTTAATGCATGTGTGTGAGTGTGCGCCTGCGCACGTTTACACAGTCATGCGCAGATAAGCACACTCATGATTCGGAGTCCACGGACCCGGGTATATATATATATATATATATATATATACATATATATATATATATATATATATATATATATATATATATATATATATATATATATATATATATATATTGTGTGTGCGAGAGATGTATGTAGTATGAACAAACACCACACATCACAAGTGTATGTGTGTAGTAGATACGATAGAGGAAAATAAGTTGTGAGTCAGTACATTAGACGATCGATACAAAACCTGGGACCAAGAGCTAGTAGCTCGAGCCTGTTGGCGCTGATAGTAAGTGCAAGCAGTAAAGACACACACACACACACTCACACACACAAGTATTTGAGAGAGTGATTAGGAGTCAGGTCATCAATTTCATGGAGACCAATGGCCTTCACAACCCAGGCCAACATGGATTTCGAGCGGGAAGATCGTGCCTCTCACAGCTACTTGATCATTACGACAAGTCGCTGAGCCATTAGAAGAAACACAGAATGCGGATGTGGTATACACGGACTTCGCAAAGGCGTTCGATAAATGTGACCATGGCGTGATAGCACACAAAATGAAGTCAATGAGAATAACCGGTAAAGTAGGACGCTAGATACTCAATTTTCTGTCAAACAGGACTCAGCGAGTAACGGTCAACCATATAAAATCTAGTCCAAGTGCAGTTAAAAGCTCTGTACCTCAGGGTACAGTCCTTGCACCGCTGCTGTTCCTTATTCTCATATCAGATATAGACAAAAATACTCGTCACAGCTTCGTATCATCCTTTACAGATGACACAAAAATCAGCATGAAAATTACCTCTGCCGAAGACATTGAAAAAACTTGAAGCAGATATTAATATTAACAAAGTTTTCGATTGGGCAGCAGAAAATAACATTATGTTTATCAGTGATAAATTCCAGATACTCAGATACGGCAAAAATGAGGACCTTAAACATAATACAGGGAACAAAACACAATCAAATGTGCCCATAGTAGGAAAACAGCATGTAAAGGATTTGGGAGTAATGATGTCTGACGACCTAACGTTTAGGGAGCATAACCAAGCAAATATTGCGTCAGCCAGAAAAATTATAGGATGGATTTCGAAACTTTCAAATCCAGGGATCCCATCACAGTGGTTGTACTCTTCAAATCACTTGTGCTGTCCCGTCTCGAGTACTGCTCAGTACTCACTTCCCCCTTCAGAGCAGGAGAGATTGCTGAAATAGAGGGAATACAGAGAACATATACGGCACGCATAGACGAGATAAAGCACCTAAATTATTGGGATCGTCTCAAAGCTCTCCAAATGTACTCACTAGAAAAGAGACGAGAGAGATATCAAATAATATACACGTGGAAAATACTGGAGGGCCAGGTCCCAAATCTACACAGTAAAATAACAACATACTGGAGTGAACGATATGTAAGAAAATGCAGAATAGAACCAGTGAGGAGCAGAGGTGCCATAGGCACAATCAGAGAACACTGTATAAACATCAGAGGTCCGCGGTTGTTCAACACCCTCCCAGCGAGCATAAGAAATATTGCCGGAACAACCGTGGACATCTTCAAGAGGAAACTAGATTGTTGCCTCCAAGAAGTTCCGGACCAGCCAGGCTGTGGTGGGTATGTGGGCCTGCGGGCCGCTCCAAGCAACAGCCTGGTGGACCAAACTCTCACAAGTCAAGCCGGGCCTCGGGCCGGGCTTGGGGAGTAGATCTCCCAGAACCCCATCAACCAGGTATCAACCAGGTATCAACCAGGTATCAACCAGGTATCAACCAGGTATACCTGGAAATATATTTTTATGGTTGATGATAATGTACAGGTGTATATAGGTTAAGAGTTTGTTATTAAGAACTGGTCAGAGTTATTGATTAAGTTTGGAACTGACGAAGGCTTACTTTTTAATTGGCTAAAGCTTCTGAGGTTATCTTGAGATGATTTCGGGGCTATAGTGTCCCCGCGGCCCGGTCCTCGACCAGGCCTCCACCCCCAGGAAGCAGCCCGTGACATAATATTTATTGTTTCTAGGCTGATAAATAATAGCTGGTCAAAGCTGTTGTTTTCTTCAAGGTGGGAAAAGCTTGTATTGTTCATAAAGCTAAATCTAATCGTGATAAAAATTAGTGTATAATCCTTTTTAATTAAATAAGTTCCATACAGTTTAAATGACCGAGTTATCGCCCCCCCCACCCCATCAGGGGGCCGGTGGCTGAGCAGACAGCACGCTGGACGCGTGATCCTGTGGTCCCGGGTTCGATTCCGAGCGCCGGCGAGAAACAATGGACAGAGTTTCTTTCACCCTAATGGTCCTGTTGCCTAGCAGTAAATAGGTACCTGGGAGTTAGTCAGCTGTCACGGGCTGCTTCCTGATTGTGTGTGTGTGTGTGTGTGTGGAAGAAAAAAGTAGTTAGTAACAGTTGATTGACAGTTGAGAGGCGGGCCGAAAGAACGGAGCTCAACCCCAGCAAGCACAACTAGGTGAATACATGTTGAGCGCCTTCCGTGGTAAGTGGAAGCGTACATTTTTATCTTTAATTAATTGAAACCTGTAAATAAAATATTATTTATAAAGTGTATGGAGAGTAATTATCAATATACAGTTACTATCTCACCTCTTGTAGCAGGTCCGAGAGCCTGTCTGGGGGCATCCACGGGTGTTCTTGCCTGCTTGCCTGCCTGAGTGCTTTGGGGCATCCACGGGTGTTCTTCTTGCTTGCCTGAGTGTTTTGGGGCATCCACGGGTGTTCTTCTTGCTTGCCTGCTTGCCTGAGTGTTTTGGGGCATCCACGGGTGTTCTTCTTGCTTGCTTGCTTGCTTGCTTGCCCGAGTGCTTTGTCAGATTGAGGTAAGTGTTGGTGATACTCTGGAGCTGAACTCCGCCGCCCGTGACTGGGAACGTTTTGGGTGTCCTCACTGTGCTGATTGTGACTGGTGCACGGGCGGCGCTGCCCCGGCTCCTCCCATCAGGACTTTCCACTCCCACCAATCTCTGTCAGGGCCTTCCCCCTCTGGTGATGGGTGAGGGGAGGTGGGGTGCGTTCTGGTGTGTGTGGGTGAGGAGAGGTCGCTCAAGGTTAGGAGTATGTGGGGTGTGGGGGAGATGTGAGGGGAGGTGGAGTGCGTTCTGGTGTGTGTGGGTGAGGGGAGGTCGCTCAAGGTTAGGAGTATGTGGGGTGTGGGGGAGATGTGAGGGGAGGTGGAGTGCGTTCTGGTGTGTGGGGGGTGAGGAGAGGTCGCTCAAGGTTAGGGGTAGGTATTCACCTAGTTGTGCTTGCGGGGGGGTTGAGCTCTGCACTTTCGGCCCGCCTCACAACTGTCAATCAATCAACTGTTACTAATTACTAACAATTTTTTTCACACACGCCCAGGAAGCAGCCCGTAACAGCTGTCTAACTCCCAGGTACCTATTTACTGCTAGGTAACAGGGGCATCAGGGTGAAAGAAACTCTGCCCATTTGTCTCTGGCTATTCCGGGAATTGAACCCGGGCCACAGGATTACGAGTCTCGCGCGCTGTCCACTCAGCTACCAGACCCCAATGCGGGTGGGTGTGGGGGGAGGAGGGTTGGTGTAAGGATAGAAAAAAGGGCGCCCGGGGCGGTGGTTTTTCCTGTGTTTGACCTTCTATAAAATAGCTGGTTGCTGCATCTCAGCTTCTCCCCCTCTGGCGGGAATCATGAGATAATCCCAAATTAACACGATGATTGTTCTTCCTTGCATATATATATATATGATCAGCGGTTGGCTACCATACGTCACATCTCATATTGCCAGCCACCATGAGATTGGACATAACCAGAGGTGACATTTATTCCAGCCTTAAAAAATTAGGGATACGCGAGTGAGTTAAGCACTAGTGCAAGTAACTGCTTGGAAACTGTTCGGTATCCAAGCTTGGATACTATTGGGTATATGCGCACTGTTATTCTTTCCGCAATTATCTTGGCTGGTCGGCTATTCTCCGGCAGCTGTCAGACAGTTCTCTCTGGTCTCCGACGTATAATAAGCAGGGAGAAGGAGGTGCCAAGTCACCCCAGTAGTACTGTGTAACCTGTAGACAGCCTTTTATCTCCTACCAGATCTTCTATAGCCTGTCTTCTTGTACTTTCTTCGTTTCTAAGTTAAATTTCTTTTCCATCTGTCATATGCATCACGTTCGAAGGCTCCATAATCATGTGAGTGTACTGTATCCTATCACTGTTACACTTGCTCGAAACCAGTTTGCTTTCGTCATCTTTGTCTGCCAGGTTGATCTTGCCAACTTTGTCTATGCCACAGGTTGAGTGTTGAGGTTGACCTGATCCTGAGTAAGAGGAAGCTGTATATGTACGTGTTAGCGCAGCGTTGTATGCAGGGAGCCGGTCGGCCGAGCGGACAGCACGCTGGACTTGTGATCCTGTGGTCCTGGTTTCTATCCCAGGCGCCGGCGAGAAACAATGGGCAGAGTTTCTTTCAGCCTATGCCCCTGTTACCTAGCAGTAAAATAGGTACCTGGGTGTTAGTCAGCTGTCACGGGCTGCTTCCTGGGGGTGGAGGCCTGGTTGAGGACCGGGCCGCGGGGACACTAAAGCCCCGAAATCATCTCAAGATAACCTCAAGATAGCAGTGCAGATGCGAGACGTAAGAACCAGCAAGGAACAACTCAATCAGTTAAAACATATTCCAGGTCAAGAGTGGCACAAGAGTCGCCATCAGTGAAACATAATCTACAACACTGAAGTAATTTGTCTCACATTAATGAGTTAATAATTATTATAGTTATAATAATTATTCGCACAGAATCGGCGTCGAGGCCTGTTCTCTGTGGAGTTGATTCGGCATTGAATTGGCGTTGCTCTTGGGTAATGTTCACGCAGGGACAATAGTAAACATTGTAAAGTAAAGAGAGAGAGAGACAGAGAGAGAGAGAGAGAGAGAGAGAGAGAGAGAGAGAGAGAGAGAGAGAGAGAGAAAGGGAAGAGGGAGAGGGAGAAAGGGAAGAGGGAGAAAAGGAACCTGTTTGGGACTTCCCAAGGAATTCCCTTAATGAGTCAGCGAGAACCAGTTGGCAGGCGAGTTATTGGTCGTGTGCAGCAAGTTATTGTTGTGTTCTGCATGGCCTGGGTCCTGGCAATGGTAAATGTCCTTATAACCCCTGTCTCTACACACACATACGTACTGATAATTGCCAGTGATCTGCAAGGTCGATAAAGATGAAACTGTTGGCAAGCAATTTGCAGAATTGTCAAGCACTTCTTTCATACATATTGTCTGTTCATTTTATGTCTTCATTTCTACAAGTACGGAGGCGTATCTATACAACAGGAGCATATTTTAGTACACGCTTCCAATTCGTTTGTGTATTTCCCAGGTATTGTATTGTAGATGGTGATGCTAGTTGTATAATAGTGATAAATGTGTGTTAGTCCATCAGGAGGGCGGCGGAGGAGCGGCGGAGGGTATATAAGACACATCCAGCATGGCGGTGTGTCAGTTGAGTGCTGTCGCCGCCGCTACCATGGTGGCTCTGGTCCTTGCTGCCGCCATCGCCACCCTCACCTCTGTCATCACCGCCCACGAGCCTGTCACGCCAGGTCAGTCACCTCTCTCATACCTGTCAAGGACGGGGTCGCAATTGTCATCCCTTGACTGATGCAAAACTGTTAAAATCTGCAGTGAACTATTTGACTATACATATGTTTGAAAAATAACTCTCCTCTCCCCAAAGTGACTACTTAACATTACTTCGTATTTCCTTCTTCAGGCAAGAACTGCTATAGAAAATGTGTGGAAGGAGACACACGAACCTGTCATTTCCACTTCGACGTTCATGCTTACCAGACGATGTCCAGGTGAGATCTTCCTCTGATAACACACTCCGTGTCTTATTATTATTATTATAATTATTTCGCAGCATGATAACTTACACAAACTACTCCCGTGTACAATAACAACCCCAGCATGATAACTTCACATATTACCCCCGTGAACAACTTATCTAACAGTGCATCTCCAATGGGCCCACACTCAAAAAGTTATATTATTATCTTGAAAGTAGGTCAATAACTTAACAAAAATATAGGACCACTACCACTATGAGGACGGGTATATAATATATATATATATATATATATATATATATATATATATATATATATATATATATATATATATATATATTAGTATATTTACTTTTCACTGTACATTTCTTTTCACTGTTGGAGGTAAATCAAAAATCAATTCTCCAAAATTTATTTTTATTTCTAGTCTGACGCGACACGAGCGCGTTTCGTAAAACTTATTACATTTTCAAAGACTTTAGTTTACAAATACACAACTGAATAGAACTTACGCATCTCCGATTTTATATCTACATTTGAGTGAGGTGGATGGGGTGAGGTGGCATTAATAGGGTATTAATTTCATCAACACAAGACAGAACAAGAGGTGGCATTAATAGGGTATTAATTTCATCAACACAAGACAGAACACGAAACAATGGGTATTGAATAGAAGTGTTTGTAGAAAGCCTATTGGTCCATATTTCTTGATGCTTCTATATTGGAGCGGAGTCTTGAGGTGGGTAGAATATAGTTGTGCATTAATTGGCTGGCTATATATATATATATATATATATATATATATATATATATATATATATATATGTAAGCACAGGCAAGTACATTAATCACTGGGAGGATATGAGACAAACTAACGTGTGTGTGTGTGTGTGTTTTCAGGGCTTGCTACGGGTGCCCTAAGAACGCGACGGACTGCGGAAGGCCGGAGTGTATCCCTGGGGACGGTGTCAAGCGGCGGATTGTTGTTATCAACAAGCAGATGCCCGGTCCCCCCATCCAGGTAAGCTACCCCTCCCCCCCTGAGTCATCACTTGACAGGTTACCTGGTTGATACCTGGTTGATGGGGTTCTGGGAGTTCTTCTACTCCCCAAGCCCGGCCCGAGGCCAGGCTTGACTTGTGAGTTTGGTCCACTAGGCTACTAGGTTCACTAGGCTACTAGCTACTAGCCACTAGGCTAGGCTACTAGGTTCACCAGGTAAAAGGCGATATGATAGCAAAGTATAATAACAAAGACTAAACACAATATTTACACACTGAATGAGCTAAGTGCGTAGTGTCTGATTATATAATTGATGTTAATGTTACACGCGAGGTGCAGCCACGTCTCGTCAGCCTTCCCAACGTTAGGAATCTGTCGTACTAAAGTGCCTTATCCTAACCTACCAGAGGACCCGCGAACAGAAAACTGGACATAATGTCAATATGGCGAGCCGCTACCGTACTTCATACGACAGTTTTTGGCCTTAGGTAAAGTATGTGTCAAAATGTGAGGTGATAAGGGAGCCGGTCGGCCGAGCGGACAGCACGCTGGGCTTGTGATCCTGTGGTCCTGGGTTCGATCCCAGGCGCCGGCGAGAAACAATGGGCAGAGTTTCTTTCACCCTATGCCCCTGTTATTTAGCATTACTGAAAATAGGTACCTGTGTGTTAGTCAGCTGTCACGGATTGCTTCCTGGGGGTGGAGGCCTGGTCGAGGACCGGGCCGCGGGGACAATAAAGCCCCGAAATCATCTCAAGATAGATGGGTTGCGAGGTGACCGTCCCTCAGTACTCACCTAGTTGTGCTTCTGGGGGTTGACCTTCGGCTCTCTGGTCCCGCCTTAATCAACAGGTGTACAGGTTCCTGAGCCTATTGGGCTCTATCATATCTACACATGAAACTGTGTATCGAGTCAGCCTTCACCATATCACTTACTAATGCATTTCATTTATTAACTACTCTTGACTCTAAAACAATTCTTTCTAATGTCTTTATCGCTCATTTGGGCACTCAATTTCCACCTGTACCCCAGTGTGTGTGCCCCTTGCGTTAAATAGCCTGTCTTTGTCTATCCTATCAATTCCTTTGAGAATCTTGTATGTGGTGATCATGTCCCCTCCCCCTAACTCCTGTCTTCCAGCGACGTGAGGTTTAATTCCCGTAGTTCCCCCCCTCATAATTCATGCCCCTCAGTTCGGGCACTAGTTTGGTGGCAAACCTCTGAACATTCTTCAATTAATTTTATGCTTGACGGGATATGGACTCCATGCTTGAGCTGCATATTCCAGGATTCGTCTGACATACGTGGTATTCAAGGTTATGAATGATTCCTTACCTAAGTTTCTAAAGACCGTTCTTATATTGTCCAACCTGGCATATGCCGCTGAGGTTATCCTCTTGATGTGGGCTTCACGGGACAGGTCTGGCGTGATATCAACCCCCAGCTCTTCCTCTCTCTCTTATACTAGAAGAATTTCATCTCCCAAATGATACCTTGTATCTGGCCTCCTGCTTCCTACACCTATCTTCATTATATTACATTTTCTCGTGTTAAACTCTAACACCCATTTGTTGGACAATTCCTTCGGTTTGTCTAGGTCTTCTTGAAGCCTCATGCTGTCCTCCTCTGTCTTAATCCTTCTCATAATTTTGTCATCGTCAGCAAACATTGAGAGGAATGAGTCTATACCCTCTGGAAGATCATTTACGTATATCAGAAACAGGATAGGACCAAGTACAGAACCCTGTGGGACTCCACTGGTGACTTCTTGCCAATCTGAGGTCTCGCCCCTCACTATAACTCTCTGCTTCCTATTGCTTAGGTATTCCCTTATCCACTGGAGCGCCCTACCAGTTACTCCTGCTGCCTGTTTCTCCAACATATGCCCCAGTCTCTTACGGGGTACTGTGTCAAATGCTTTCCGACAGTCAAAGAAGATGCAGTCTGCACAACCTTCCTTTTCTTGCTTAATCTTTATCACCTGATCGTAGAATCAGTGTAACACACAAGGTGACCATCCCTCAGTGTAACACACCAGGTGACCGACCCTCGGAGAAGAAAATAAAGAGTATTCAGAGAAGACCTTGTGGATTCTCACTGAACACTTTAATATTTTCTTCTTCTACCACCCCTATTCTTTTGGATATATACATATATATTCGTTTTATTTAAACTTTGTTACAAAAAAGGAGTTACATATAGGGGACAAAGATGATTATCATAAGTTGTCGAGTTCCTCCAGCTCCTCAGATGGCGGGCAGGAACCCCTGAATGCAGTGTGCATTTCCCCTCTGTATCGCCACGCTGAGGCGCTGGAAAAGGAAGTTGGTCTTTTGTTGTTTCAAGGCGCCGAGTGTCTCAGAAGCAATGGGGATATATTACATATATATATATATATATATATATATATATATATATATATGTATATATATATATATGTATATATATATATATATATATATATATATATATATATATATATATATATATATGTATATATATATATATATAATATATATATATATAATATATATATATATATAATATATATATATAATATATATATATATATATATATATATATATATATAAATATATATATATATATATATATATATATATATATATATATATATATATATATATATATATATATATATATATATATATATATATATATATATATATATATGTATCCAGGAGGCCTGGTCGACAACCGGGCCGCGGGGACGCTAAGCCCCGGAAGCACCTCAAGGTAACCTCAAGGCAAGGTAGGTATATGTGTGTGTGTGCGTGCGTGCGTGCGTACGCGTGCGTGTCCTTCAACCAGCGCGATATGTAACATTTACTGGAATTCTTTTATCTCGGATGAGGAATAGGAAAACTCTCTCTAAATTTATTGAACCTGCAAATAACAGGACAAAAAAATACAAATATAAACAGCGTATGAGAGAGAGGAAGAGGGCGGGCAGTCGTGGACGTTGGCTTTTATTTTAACTATAATAAGTTAATGCTCATATTTACCATAAAGGCAAGTAACACGTTCACCAAGGACTGACGCACTCAGCAGGAACGGGGTTATCAAATGGTGTGAGAGCAAGGATCAGCCAGTACAACAGGCAGTATCCATGCAGGCCCAGGAGATTCCATATACATTATGCACATCGAATTATTCTTTTCCACGTGATTAAAGCTTCTGTACGTCATCAGATGAGAAGCGAAATATCTGGAGGTATTTAACCTTCAATTGTGTCTCATGTTCTCTATAATCCTGCTCAACAAAAAAAAGTCACCGTGACTGGCAATATTGGTCACTGCTTCACTTGACTCGTCTGCATTGGTCTTTTACACCTGTACTTCAAACGTTTTCATGCTAGCTGATTAAAGTCATATAATTTATACAATGGCGGCCTAGCAGGGATAACAGGGAATATCTTGGCCTAGGAATGATATATAGGCTATAGGATAGTCATATATGCGTAGGCTACTTTCACAGTGAACAACTTCGTGATCTAAGATGATCTGAATGTGAACAATATCAAAGCAATAGTCTATGGCCAACATTAACTTAAACGGGAAAAACTACAGCATGTTAAGAGGAAATGTTTGACGTCAGTTTATCTTAATATTCAACCATTGAAATACTTGAAAATTTGTCATGAGGATAAAGTTGGGGGATAACTTTGATTTATTTAAGATTAATAGTTTCAGTTAACACCTTCAAACAGCTGAAATGTGTTGAAAATCAAGGGAGCTGAGATTCTGGGGACACCAGCTTATAGATAGAAAGTCAATCTATTGACGTGCCAGCTACAAGTCAAAAACTGTTTGAGTGTTCCCTAGAATTTGATACTAAAGAAAACTTTTGCTTTGGAGCTGATCAAAATAAGATTATAACACATGTTTTTATTGTAAACCCCTGGCATTCTAATACAATACAGATATAATTTGAGAATATTTTATAAAAGTTCACTTGCCAGTTTATAAAAAAATAATATAATTGGAATCTTACTAAGTCTTCAGAGCATCGCAAATATCTAGATACATATCAGTGTTGAGCCTGGAAGGGCGGCCATTCCTATAATCACTTTACCCTGAGGATGGCCAGATACATGCATTACATACAATGGTTTATAATACATTATGGGTAGGATTATTGAAGACGTGTGTGACTTAAATGATAGTAGTTATTTTCTGCTGTTCATTGAAAATAAGTGTTAAGAGTAATGTTAAGCTAATGAGTGTTTTATATCTTAGTCACATGTTGAAAAACGCTATTGCTGTTAAGATTGGTACAGTAAGTTGGCAACTATTTATTCACAGTTTTATTAGCTTTATCAACATATGTTGTCCATACACTTTTTAACCAATTAAAGCAAAATTATAATGTGTATATTTACAGGTATGCCTGGGTGATCGCATAGTGGTGGATGTCAAAAACTCATTACATGATGAGAGTATAACAATGCACTGGCATGGTATAACCATGCAGGGACCCATTAACTCTTATGGAGTTCGAACTCCGGGAACGCCTCATATGGATGGAGTTCCCGGCGTCACACAGTGTCCCATTCATTCTGGGACATCTTTCAGATACACGTTCTATGCCTCCGAGCCGGGCACTCACTTCTACCACTCACACACAGGTGGGTTTTCCTTTCTAAACGATTAATGCTGTATCTAACATGTCTCTGTGTCCAGTTATACACCGAGAACCAGTTTACTTTAGTTTACTAAGTTTACCACAACTCAGCATGCCACTGAGAACCACAAGGCCAATACTATAATATCTATACGGTTTTATGTAACTTTTTAAAAGCCTATTTTTAGTATACACTGTACATACTTTAATTTACTCACTGATAAATGAGGATAACCCTTATATTACAGTTCAGTACTACTGTACTCATTTCAGAATATCTGGTCAAATGGTTAAAAAGAACAAAATTTATGACTTGCCTTTAATATCAAAATGTTTACAAGACCATTTTTAATATACTCAAAAAATACAGTAATTTGGCAAATTCCTAAATGCAGCAATGAGCAAGTAATGGTATTGCTGTTGCCATTATTGGGTGCTGCTCCACCTTAGTATTCAATGTTGCTAGTCGGCCTTGGGGCTATACCTTGGTGATCTAACATGAGGCTACACCGTGGTGTTCCAGCATGAGGCTACACCTTGGTGTTCCAACATGAGGTTACACCTTGGTGTTCCAACATGAGGCTACACCTTGGTGTTCCAACGTGAGGTTACACCTTGGTGTTCCAGCATGAGGCTACACCTTGGTGTTCCAACATGAGGTTACACCTTGGTGTTCCAACATGAGGTTACACCTTGGTGTTCCAACGTGAGGCTACACCTTGGTGTTCCAGCATGAGGCTACACCTTGGTGTTCCAGCATGAGGTTACACCTTGGTGTTCCAACATGAGGCTACACCTTGGTGTTCCTCCTTGATGTTCCAACATGAGGCTATACCTTGGTGTTCCTCCTTGGTATTCCAACATGAGGCTATACCTTGGTGTTCCTCCTTGGTGTTCCAACATGAGGCTATACCTTGGTGTTCCAACATGAGGCTACACCTTGGTGTTCCTCCTTGGTGTTCCAACATGAGGCTACACCTTGGTGTTCCTCCTTGGTGTTCCACCTTGAGGCTACACCTTGGTGTTCCATCTTGAGGCTACACCTTGGTGTTCCAACATGAGGCTACACCTTGGTGTTCCAACATGAGGCTACACCTTGGTGTTCCAACATGAGGCTACACCTTGGTGTTCCAACATGAGGCTACACCTTGTTGTTCCACCTTTATGCTACACCTTGGCGTTCCAACATGAGGTTACACCTTGGTGTTCCAACATGAGGCTATACCTTGGTGTTTCAACATGAGGCTATACCTTGGTGTTCCAACATGAGGCTATACCTTGGTGTTCCAACATGAGGCTACACCTTGGTGTTCCAACATGAGGCTATACCTTGGTGTTCCAACATGAGGCTATACCTTGGTGTTCCAACATGAGGCTACACCTTGGTGTTCCAACATGAGGCTATACCTTGGTGTTCCAACATGAGGCTATACCTTGGTGTTCCACCTTTAGGCTACACCTTGGTGTTCCACCTTGGATCTACACCTTGGGGCTAAATCTTAGGGCTCCACCATGGGGCTACTAATTGCTTCACTTATACATAATCATAATGAAAATTCTTCAAACGTGCTAATCATGCATCTTCCTCTCTGTTGTTTCTTTCCACTATATCCTTCAGTAACTGAAATCCATAGAGATGATGTTCAATCCATTTCTTATTCCACTACATGACCATTCTTGTCAAATTTCTTCTTTTATTTACAATATATCTTATGATATTAGCAGTAATAAATCTCTTTCTAGCACTTAAGATCCTTCATGATGATTGCATGCAGTAATTAGTTCTGCTAAAGTCAGCTCAATATCGTAGTACTGTATACAATTGCATACTTAGTGCCACTGACTTCTGACTTACCCTTCGAGCTCAATCCTCATCACAGTCAAGAAGGCACCCAGCTTACCCACCTGTTTACCCTTCTTTCACTTAGGTATATTTGTGAGTGCCAACATGAAACTCCACTCATATTTCAATATGAAAGTTTCCCAAAAAGGTGTGAGTTTGAGAGTCTTAAGAGCTTACTGATAGGCCAAAAAATAACATAGGGTAGTACTACAGTACAGTGCTGTACATAAAATTTTAACGATACTATTAGTGTGATGAAAAATTAAGGTGACAATTCAAGGTCTTCTGACTACTGTGGGAAAAGTTTACCTCTTCCTTCCCCAACATCCAGGGCATCGGTCAAGCTATATCAAAATTTCTGTTTATTTTAGGTATATTTTATCAGAATGGTACCCGATTTCCCTTCCATTGCAAGTACTGTAATACTTTAAATACTGTGCTAAGAAACATTTACCATTATTTTATTGTTGTTGATTTTGCACAGTATTTCTATAAGAAAAAATATGTACAATACACCCTCTTATGAATGGATTCAATATTCACACAATTTACTGTTCAGGAGAAAGATATAGTATTCAACATGTAAACATGGGTGCGTTATTCACTAAATATCAGTTGATGAAATGAAGAAATGAAAGGTAAAGTTTAATCATATCTATGCCATTTTCGAGTATATAAAAAAGATGTTACGATGTTCATAGACAGAACCATCTTCAAAGATATACAGTTATTTAGCTAACCAGTTATTGAATATTAATAGATATTACACATCTTTACAGGATTTCAACGAGCCGATGGTGCCTTTGGTGCTCTTATTGTGAGGCAGCCTCCAACACTGGACCAGAATCATAACACCTTTGATTACGACCTTCCTGAACATGTGATTTTGGTATGTCATTGTATGGTAGCTTCCATGCTGTTAGCTGTTTACCTTTGAATTGTTTTGCAGGACTATACTTACTATACCTGAACTTTAATTATTAATTTGTAAATTTTATAAATATTATTTTGATCTACCTTCTTGTACAAATTTGAAATCAATATTGGTATATGACAAAAAAATTTACATTTTCATTAAAATACTGTAGTGTACTTACTTTATTTACTAGGATGAAAATATACCACTATTCTTGGATAATAGTCATGACAAAATAACAAATGCAACTCTAAAATATTATGATAATTTAAATGTGTCTTAAACAAGCAAAAATGTTCTAACCATAGAATTATTCTTTCTACAGTTCCATGACTGGTTACACATCCCCACACAGGATAAATTTGTTCTCAGACATCATGGAGGTGATGATGATTTTCCCAATTCGATGCTGGTGAATGGTCAAGGTCCTCATCAGGTTAGTGGTGGATTTTTGGACTTGTTTCTCAGTGTCCTACTTAAGCATACTATCTCACACAGTTGCTCTCTAAGGCAAGATCCTTTCTGATACCACTAGCCAGGATCATGCTCATGCAGGGCAAGATGACAATCTGCACCCGCATAACTGGGATTTTTTTAAATGTCCCTGTCAGGTCATACTAGCACTGGTACTTGGGAGACCCCTGGAGAAATTCTGCCTAACCTAAATTGACATCCAGAAAGTTCATTCAATAAACACTCAAAATCCTCCCAAGTTCAGTATTTATGTATACAGAAGAGATCATTCAGAGAAAATCTAATAATTTGCCTCAGAATTTGTGATTTTTGCTCTTCTACCACTCCATATTTTTTTTTTTTTTTAATTATAGAGTTGGATTTGATATTACAATAATTACATGTCATTTTTGCCAGCACTCTTTGTCATATAACGCTTTGCAACTACTGACTACTACTGACACACACACACACAGTGTGTGTGTGTGTGTGTGCATGTGGATAATTACCTAAATGTTGTTACAGGCTGTGAGTAACACTTGTGGTGTCAGAGCTTCTCTATAATCTTTGTCATATGACACTGAAACTAGTAATGGTTTTTGGTACTACTTCCTCACTTAAATTGTTCCAACCATGCTCAACTGGTTGAGGATTTAGAGGCTGGGAAATTCTGTTCTTCTTAATATTGCTGTATATTATTATTTTCTATGATAAATTTCAAATTTTGATGCAAGAATTTAAGTTTGGAACTAATAATTAATGTCATAACGTTTTATAATTATATTTAAGAGTATATTTTCTTCAACACAATTTGAATACAGTACTGTATATTAAACTACAAACTATCTTGCTGTAGTATAGGTGTTTCAGTGCACTGGTTAATCCTTATTCATACTGTAAAATGTGCTTTTCTTTCAGCATATGAATGCCACATTACTCTCAACTTTAATTCCATATAAAAGATTCAAAGTCACACCAGGTAAGTCTTTTTACACTGAAGTTGATCACTGATTGGACAGTTTAAAAAATAGGGCAAATCAAATGAATGAGGATATCATACATGAGGAGAATTTTAAAGAGCCAGGACATGAAATTATATATTTTGCAAGTGATTATGGGCAAAATTACATTCCATATTAGTTAAATAATACCTCTTGAACCACACTCACCAAGCCACCAAGGGTTATCTTTGAGTGAGGCTGTGCTGCTTTAAATTTTTCTCTTGTACGTCTCCACTCAAATAATAATCAGAATCCAATAAACAAACTAAAATTCTTATGATTCAAGAGAGAATAAATTGTATCAGCATTAGCGGGTGTTATTCCTGCTGTATAACATATCTCATGCTTCCAAAAATTAGCTCATCACAATTTGGCCACTTGTGGTTCACAGGTAACAGATACCGTATGCGACTGATCAACACTGCCGTTCTCAACTGCCCCATCGTAGTGGCTATTGATCAGCACGTGCTGACCGTTATTGCTTCTGATGGATACCCAATAGTGCCTCTTAATGCTACTTCCTTGGTAGTTTATCCAGGTTAGTGTTGACTGTTTATGTTGAGGATTACTGGTAAATGTGACTATGTTATTAAAGATAAAATATAAAGTTTGGATTTTTGGTGTTACACCAAAGTAATTTGTGCTGAACCCATTTTTGGCTATTTATCAACCAATGTTTATAAGTTTTTATATTTGTTTATTTTATTAATTTTTTTGATTTATATATACAAGAACTCTTACATTCTTGTACAGCCACAAGTAAGCTTAGCGTTTCGGTCAAGTCCTTAATCCTATGTTCCCTGGAATACGACCCCCCGAGAAGAATCGTTTTTACAACCAAGTACCCTTTTACTGTTAAGTTAAACAGAGGCTACAGTTAAGGATTTGTGCCCAGTGAATCCTTCCCGGGCCAGGATACGTACCCAGGACAAAGCGCTCGCGAAACGCCAGGTGAGCGACTTAACCACTACGCCACGGAGACTTATACTGTAAAATATCAAGTTTAAACTTTTAGTCCATATCAAGATACCTCTTCTTCTTCCTACCTGGTTTGGGCCTGACTATTACTACTGACAGGCATCTTTTCTGATCACAAATAATTCTGAAATATTAAAAGGAAAGATGCAAACACATGGGTGAGTTGCAGAACAGAAACCTTAGAGATCTCCACCAGCAGCTGAGAGGAATAAAAAAAAAAGGTTCCTGTCAAAATCTTTCAAGACATGGGTCAGGCAAGAACATCCCCTCAAGTGTTTTGCAATGAGGTATTGCAGCAAGAGGGAAACTGAACATGAGATGCAAAACTGCTGCCTTGCATAAAATGTGCACTGTCTGTAAAATCCAAATGTTTCCCCTGAATGTGTAACAATGAAGTTAGGAAACACTTCCTTTCACTTGAACACCTTTGACAACAGAATTTATATTTTCCCAAGGATAATAAGGTTGTGCTCTTAACCAGCCAGGAGGAATCAGGGACTTAGCAATACATATGTATAACAACAATAGACCTTAACTGAAATTGAGTATGTTCCAGTTCTAAAATGTGGACCATGTTGCTATGATAGAAAAATTTGAGGTTCCATGAGTCCCTCTGAGCAAGCAGGCAGAAAAGAGAAAACTTTTAAAAGAGTAATTTCATCCAAACTCCTGAATGAAGAGCAGAACAAACCATACGTGAAGCAGAAAATGGGCTGTTTGATGGACACATTTCGTAGTCACAATGGAAAACGCATGTATAGTATTTGAGTTTGAATGGAATGCACTGATGTGAGTCATTCTAGACTGGTATGAGCTTAGATCAAATAATCTTCCCTAGTACCATTAACAACCATGCAGAGACTATTTGGGAAGTTCAGTGTTGTACTGGTGCCAAGGATGCCTCCTGCCTGGCCCTCAAAGATCTTTGTTTAGAGGATACTACGGATCTTACTTTAAGGGGGCAACAGAATGCAGTGGCTTAGGAATTATTGTTTATTTGATGGCACAGCAACTAACGAACATTTATCATAGTAAAATCGAGTACTATATCACTGTACTGTGTTTAATAATAAAGAGCACCTTATCACTAGAGGTAATAAAAGTTTAAACAATGGGAATCTGTAACTGTTCATTTAGATAAATTCTAATGTAGGCATTTGAAGACCATGCTGGGAGATGTGTAATAGTGGGTAAATATGGTGTGCCAAGTAAGGTGCTAACATAGCAACTGAGAGGTTTATTTACCAGTTAAGTGATGTGACTGTATTTTGTATAATTGTTGTGGAGTGCTGTATCTATCATTCATGCCTTGATCAGTAGATTAACATACTAAGGCAGTAAAATACCAGGCTTAATCGTGTGCTCCTATTGTGACATGCAGGTGAGCGGTGGGACGTTGTGGTTGACGCTGGTGTCGGCAGATCTGGAACATTCTGGATGAGCTTCATGGGAGGCGTTGACTGCGCAGAAACAGAAGCTCACCAGTTTGCTCTTTTGGAATACGAGACTCCGAGTAGTGTAGTGTACGAGTCTCAAAGCCCTGTAGTTAAGGGCAAATTTAATACTCGGCAAGAGTACATTGATGATCTCGCATTGCTTCGTGACATGCCACCTAAGCCAAAGTTCACTGAAGTTCCACCTAAGGGAGTTGTGAGTATTCCCAAAGATATATATGAAGAACTATCATTGTTTTAAATTATATTTATAAATCTAATATACTTGTATATTTCAGACTGCATGTTTCTGTGTGTGTGTGTAGCCATAGGTCAGAAGGCCTTCTGTAGTTTCCTTTATTGTTCTACTTATGTTACATTAAGATACTTAATATACAAATGAGAGCATATTAGTCTTAAAAACCCACAATGTTAATGAATAGTTGAGTACCTGTAAATGTTAAATACTGTAATTTATATTTTTATTCTCATATTGGCAGTTTTTCAAAAAATTTCAAATTTCAGTTATGTGCTAAAATTGTTACTCATTACCAAGTAATTTGTCTTGTAATTATCTAAGCTTTATGTCTTGTGTGACTGCTCCTATGTTGTGGAGGTCTTGGCTTTGTTTTAGTGTCTGCTTGTTATTATTGCAATCAGCATTATCCTGTTTCGTACTTTCACAGAGGGAAGGAATCCACCAGGATTAGATAGGGAAAGCATATAGTCTTTTTTCCATTATTGAATTTTCTATGCCATTTAGACCTTATTTGAATATACGTAATGTCTGTGTAATCATCAGCTAATACAAACTATTTCCCTGCAGCAAGTCAACAGTATTAATAGTGCGTGCTATGAAGACCTCGTATGTGTGGCCCACCTGAGATCACCAAACCCATTACCACAGGAAGTGAACGTTCCAAGGGCAAACTTCACCATTTATCTAGCTTTTGAAATGCGCAGGATACATAATGCTCACTTCTACTCCAAAATTTATTATAATTTTGATTTAGGTAAGTTTGAAGTCTTCTTCAATTTATTGATAGTAAAAAAACCAGCGTTGAATGTAATGAAACGCCATTTTCGGGGCAAGTCCCGGAGGCTCCCTGGAGCTATACAGGCTGATATGCTAATGTCAGATTTTGGCATCGGTCATGTGTATGGAGTTCTGTGAGCCTGCTGGAACCTGGTCCCCTCGCAGAGGCACGAGGAGCAATGGCCTATAGAAACCCCCATGTGGTTGGAAGCATTCTATGTCTGCCATCGACTGGGTTAGGCACCCAGAAAGGTAGGCGTCCCAAAACAAACCCGTATTCTGGTGAAAATTGCTACAAAAAGCCGAACTAGCGGATAGAAATCCCCAAACAGAAACGAGCAAACGATTATGATGTCACACGTCGCCGCGCCACCATCTGCGCGTTCTTGTTGTTTTTAACCCCTTAACTGCGCAGCCTTCAAATATGATACCCCCCAGTGCGCAGGAAATAAAATCTCTAGAAAAAATTCTTTCTGTTTTTAAAGTCAAAAACCCTTCCCTGAGTAAGGGTATAGTAACAGAAGGTCGAAATTGTAAGTACTTTAGCTGCTACGGGGTCCGTAAATTTGTGCGTGATGTCATCATTCCCTGGTCGCCCGTGGTATACGCCCCTGGGGCCGGTAGGGCACTCGGGGCTGGATGCGCGAGTTGCCGCGAATATATTTTTGTTCATTTTCTGCGCACAGTTCCAAATACATTTTATATGCTTTTACGTGCCAATCCTATGTATAATCAACATGTACACTATATTATGGCATAGAGCATACACGTAACAGTGTCCGAAGACACTGTTACGTGTATGACACGTGTACACATATCCGGCACATATTTCCATTGTATTATGCTAATTTATGTATATATACAATCTATTTACACATTATACACTATCGCACACTATATACATTCACAACTCCGAGAGTGTCAGCTGCCACACCCTCACTCCTCCAACATCCAGTCTCTCCCTCACTCCTCCAACATCTTACTCGCCAACATTGCTCCTCCCACCATACTGTTATTGTTTGTATTACACTATTTACACATGTTATGTATACCTATCTACATGTTTTATTCACCAGAACTATGCAAGTAAGCTGGTATTATGTCCAAACTTTACAGTGGCCACCATACACTACATGAGAAATCACACAGCAGCCAGCAAACGACGCTACGATTATGTCACCTCCCTCACCAAAATAGCTCCTCCCAACATACTCCTGTTGCTGTTACTACACTATATACACACACATTGTATATACCCATGTACAAATATGTTCACCATAGCGAACCACTAAGCTAGTATGATGAGCAAAACAAGAGTGGCTGCCACACACACAGTGAGGCTACCTCGATTCTCTCCCTCGCTCCCTCACCACAATTACTCCTCCCACAATACTACGCACAGTGCTTATTATCACCACAATACTGGTCACTAAATCCTGTAAATACATAATTGACCACAAGTTTATTTTGTAAAGAACCTAAGAAGTCATTTGAAGATTCCTAGATGGACGAAATAATGCTATGGTGCTGTGGCTAGCGCTGTGAACATCGTGAACAACATTGAATCACTAATATTTGAACATTGTACTGTCATTATCACACTCAGGCTCTTCTGTGATACTGTCATGGCTAAATAAAACAAGTTATATATATTTTGACATTATATATACACAGTACTCTCGTAGACTTATTTTATTCATTATTGCATTAAATCGTAGACTTTCTAATCATACTTTGATTATTCTTAATATGATATCCAAACCACACATCAGAAAATAAATAAATAAATTAATCAATTTTGGTCCATCCTGGACAGTTATCAAGGTGTATAATGGGACCAAAATATCAATTTCTTGATTTTCTGATGTATGGTTTGGACATCATATATTTAGCTATTTTATTGTGACTCATCATCTATTATCCTTAATATTTACTTACAGTTGAAGATAGCCAGCAAATCCCAACACCCCAGATCAACAACATCTCCTTCGTGCATCCAGCTAGTCCTTTGATCCTTACTGGTGAAAATGAGGGGGAGCAAGTCTGTAATGCAGACTTTCAACCGCCTGCCAAGAACTGCAATGATGATTACTGCGAGTGCCTCCATATGTATACCATTCCCCTGGGGTCAATTGTTGACTTGGTGATGATTGATGAAGGTCAGAATTTGGATGTTCTTTTCTTTCATTATATAATAATTGTGTTTTTTACATTAATGTTTATAATGATTGAGGTTTGATATTAAATTAAAATTTAAGTCTTGATGTCATCAGATATTGGTCCTAATTTTAATTGAGAGGTTTTTACACAGTTGATATTCAAATTATTTAAGCTTATATAAGACACCTAATACTGTGTACAGTAGTAATAGTATAACATTATATTTTTGTTCCCCTCACCACTGCTTTGTATTGTCATCATTAGTCTGTCTAATCTCAATTACTAATATGTCAGCCTTTCTGAACATACTATTGTACCTAAATATTGTACTAGTAGTAGTAGTAGGCATCCATCAGTCTCAGTGTCATTCTGTACAGTCTCATACTGTACTACACTGTATTCAAACCTCTGCAGGTCTTCCATCTGTGGCAGGGAAGTGTACCAGGCATCATAACAATCTGGTTCATCAACTAGGAATGACAGATGGTAGTATCGAGATCCAAAGAGTAAAACTGCATCATGCGTTTCACTGGCCGTCCCAAACAGAGCAGGTGTCAAGACGTTTGCTCGTCATCAAGGTCGAATGAGGAATTCATTTGCTGCATTGTTTACTCTCTCTCTGAACCTTGCGGTTGTCTGTTTTATTTTGTCGCTTCTTTTGTCACTTCTTTTCTGGAGGAGGTTTGTTTCTGCAGTGAAGGTGATCATGAAATCCCTGCTCCTCTGAGGGGAGGCCAGGTTATGACTTAGTCTCTGGTAGGCTGTTAAGGACTCTCAAGAGCTTAGTTGTAACTTAGTTGTGTGGAGCTATCTCAGTGTGGCTAGCTACAGGGAGCCACTAAGGCAACCCATCCCCCACCCACCCCCTCTAGGAAGTGGCATGTCATTACATGAAATCCAATGTTTTTGCAGCCCCAGAATATGCAGTAAACCCACTGTTTCCCTGTTTGCTTGATCGTGTCTAATCTTTGCTATCATGTCATAAAATTTTACAGAATCATTAGGAAGCATTTCACTTCTCTAATAAAAATACAATAATATGCACTCTCCTTTTCAGGGCAATATGGAGATGAGAACCATCCTATTCACCTTCATGGGCAGTCCTTCTGGGTGCTTGGGCAAGACCGCCCTATTGATGTTGATGATGCTAACATTACCAGAAGTCAGGTTAGTGATATTACTCTAATTGAGGTGCAACTTTTTATTAAGAAATAATGTGAAGAGCAAATAAAGTTCTTTGTAACACAAAGACGTGGAGGATTTGTTCAAGTTCTTTGTAGATTCACTAAATTATATTTTCTGGGGGGAGTCCCTATGGCTCCCCGGAGCCATTCAGGCTGATTGGGATAGTCCTAATTTTTTGGCATCAGTCGATGTGGGTGGAGTTCTAGGCCTACCGGGGACCACGGCCAGAACCTGGCCCCCTCAGAGAGGCACGAGGTGCAATGGCCTATAGAAATGCACATGTGATTGTGGAGCATTCTATATCTCCCATCGACCGGGACAGGCACCCAGAAAGGTAAGCACCCCAAAACAAACCCCCTATTCTGGTGAAAATAATAAAAATAGACAAATGAGTGGACAGAACTCCCCAAATGAAAACGAGCAAACAAGCATGATGTCACATGAGCTGCGCTGCACCTCTGCACAACTCTCCCCTCCCCGGGAGGGGGAAGGGGAAGCCCCAGATTCCCGTGCTGGCGATCAACACCGCAGTTCTTCGGCTGATGGGATACTGCTTGGTCGTTGTGGCTCCAGCTCTGGACTTTTGCTGTGCTGTTCTCTGTTCAGTACTGCTCTTATGGTGGTGTGCAAGCTGGGAGTAATACTTACAGGTACTCAGACTGAATGTGCTTAGGGGTCACCTTCCCTGAATTGTAAGTACTATTGTAAGTACCGCCCTTGGGGCTTGGGGTTCTCTTCCACAAGTCACTTTGGATCTACCTCCATTGGTCTTCTGCTGCTTGACGATTGACCGCCCAGAGAGTTCTGGGGGGTTTCCTCCCTAGTTTGCCTTGGGGTAAGTAATAGTTATTGCACTGGTAGGGGTGCGGGGTACTGTGCAGCTAGTTTTCACCGGGAACAGCGACTGACTCTGTTCCCTCTGGATATGCTGTCCTCTTGCGAGGTTTTTCTTTTCTTTTTGCCTGGTGGGGGGTCTTCCTTGGTGTTCCTTCCCTCTTTATACTAGGGTTGTTTGTGTTTGGTGGTACCCCCTGCTTTATCCTTGTGAGTGGACAAGTCCCGGGGGGTTCAGCATTAGCAGTGTTGATTGGTAGCTTGGGCGCCGGTTAGCAGTACCCTGCCTGGGATAACCCTTAGCAGACCCAGTCTAGGGGCCCTGGGAAACCCCGCGGAAAGCTCAAATCCAATGGATGTGACCTCTGAGTCCCCTCTCTCTTTTTGCGAGTTTGAGGGTTGCTCTGTCCCCTTGTCTCAAGGTGACAATCATTGTTTTTGCATCTGTCATGCCGCCTGTTGGGTCGATGACACCATCGACCCTGAATCCTGCTAGCTTTATTGCTTGTTTGTGATTCAGTTCACCCAATCTAATTACGACATTATTCAGGTGCAGGCGGCTTGCGCATTGCAGGATAGGTTTAGGTTGTTGCAGCGCGCTAAGTTGGTTGCTTCCCCGGATGCCCCAAGGCTGCCCCGTTTTGTTTATAGGGACCCGGACTTGGGGGTTTTAGTCTCTTCGGCCTTGGTTCAGTCTGCACCCCCTCGTTCTTCCCCTGTTGTGGTTTATTTGCCCCCCCCCCCTTCCTGCTTCTAGTTCCTAAGCATCTGAGGGCTTTGGAATCGGGGCAGAGTTTAGAGGTTTCTGAGACGCTGGCAGTTTCTGGAGTTGCCCCTTCCAGTGGCTGCGGAGGCATTCGAGTTCATTCCTCCAGCTGTAGCTACAGGGTCTGACCAGTGGGCCCATCCTCTTCCTACTATCCTGGCCGCCCAAGCTTTTTCTTGTGAGGCCGGAGCTTTAGTGGATGACTTACTCCTAGGGCTTGACGTGGAGGTTCCCGGGATTGGGGAGGAGCTGACATGGGGGCCTTGGGCCCTGTTGGATCCTGCCTGAGTTTTTCAACCCTCCGAGCAGGGCTTGCTGTTACAAGGATGGGGTTTTCCTTTCCCCCTCTGCGTTCGAGTTGGATTTAGGTTCGGCTCCTCCCTGGGTTCGGTTCCGTGTTCGTGCGGGTCCTTCGGTTCTGTCCTTTCGGATATTTTCGGTTTCCCGCATCTCTCCAGCCGAGGTGCAGGCAGCCATTTGCAGCTTACCTCATGCGTGACCCGGTGCATGCCTCTATAATGGATCCATCTTCCTTCAGGTTTGGGTCTTTGTCTCCATACTGTGTTCGTTATGAGGTTCTAGAGTCATCCTGGCTTGGGAACTGCTCTATGTTTTTGCTGGATGCTTGGGACAACTTCTGTCATACCCACACGCTTGAATGGCGTGAGGCTTTGACTGTAGTCCAGGTTTACCAGGGGGGGCGATTTTGCACACCTTAACGAGTTCCTTTTCACTCCGGCTCTTCAGCGGGATGTTGGCGCGATTTAGTTCATGTGTAGGTTCCCTCCCTGTCGGCTGCGCTTGTGGCTGAGGACTTGCACACTCGGGGCTCGTTGGCTTTGGACCTGCGTTTCTTTTCTCTCCTTGAGCTGTCTTCCATTTGGCTTATGGAGGATGTAGAGGTGCTTGGGGCTGTTCCTGGGTCTAGCGCCTTGGCTTCGGCTGCTCGTGCGTCATGCTTTTGAAGCTGTTTGCACCGATTCTGCGGAATGCGCTGTTGCAGTTTTTCGCTGCGCAACTCGCGTGTCGACAGGTGGTGCTCGCCTACTCCTTAGAATCCGCTTGGGCCCTTGCTCCTAGATTGTCTTTGTCCTTTATTATTTACCGCTTCTGAGGTCGAACAATATATGCAAGCGGCTTCCTCCAGCTGCCGGGGGGGGGGGGTCTTGGGTGGGTTTCTTCCAGAGGGGTTGTGCCAGGGCCCGCGGTTCCACTCGTCGAGGTGGGCCACAGGTGCCAGTTTTGGAGCCAGTGCCGCCTTTGGTCCTGGCTGCGCTTGGTCGGTGCAGTACTCGCTCTGTGCACAGGTTGGGTTCTCCAACCCGTTCTCGCAAATTTAATAAGTCAATATTGACTTATTATTTGCGTGCATAGGTGACATACTAAACATAATAGTTTCCCTTGAAAAGCTTCATAGAAAACACCGACCTTACCTAACCTACTTAGTATGTTAAAATAAGCATCTTATAGCTTCGTAATTACAATTGTTACTTAACCTATTATAGGTATAGGTTAGGTAATAATTGTAATTACGAAGCAATAAGATGCTTATCTTAACATACTAAGTAGGTTAGGTAAGGTCGGTGTTTTCTATGAAGCTTTTCAAGGGAAACTATTATGTTAAGTATGTCACCTATGCACATATTTAATAAGTCAATATTGACTTATTAAATTTGCGAGAACGGGTTGGGTTCTCATATGGGGCATCGGCCCTTTTGCGGCTTGTCCTATTGACGGGGCGATGGGGGGGAGGCTTGCTCTGTTCGCTCAATCTTGGTCCCACAATTCGTGGGCTTTTCGGGTCGTTTCTCGCAGCCTTCAGTGGCGTTGGGTGGCTTATCCCCCTTCAGGGGGTTCAGGCTGGCAGGGCAGACCTCCTGCGCTCTGTCAGGTTGTCTTGGAGTGGGAGCGCTTGGGCGTGGTCCCTCAGGTGGGTTTCCCGCCTATTTCCAGTTCCGAAGTGGGACTGTGCGGACCTGCGGTTTATTCTGGACTTGTCCCGTCTGAACCCCTGGGATGCTCCACAATCACATGAGCATTTCTACAGGCTATTGCTCCTCATGCCTCTCTGAGGGGTGCCAGGTTCTGGCCGTGGTCCCTGGTAGGTCTAGAACTCCACCCACATTGACTGATGCCAGAAAGTTAGGACTATCCCAATCAGCCTGGATAGCTCAGAGGAACCTCCAGGACTCATCCAGAAAATGGGGTTTCATTACATTCAACACTGGTTTTATATGCAAGTAGATTAATAAACATAAAATGCCAGCAAGTACACATAAGAACAAAATACAATACTATACAGGGGTTTACAGTGATGGATAAGGGGTTTACAGGTATGATTAGGGGTTTACAATGATGAGTAAGGGATCTTACAATGATGTGTAAGGGTCAAACAGTAATGGGTAAAGGTTATAGTGATCGTAAGAGGTTTACTGTTAGCATAATGGATATATAGTAATATATAAGGGATCTACAGTGATGGGTAAGGGGTATACAGTGATGAGTAAGAGATATACAGTTTTCTACAACAGTGTATATATTTTACTTCTCAAAACAGAAATGAATGAAATGTTCATACCAGAAAGACAAACACAATATATATAATGCAGAACATGATTCTAATATGATTTTTGTCTTCATGACTTTTCTCTTGTGTGTGCACTTGGCAGGTGATGGAAATGGACCAGAAAGGTCAGTTGGTAAGAAACTTTGACCATCCAGTTTACAAGGACACAGTCACCATGGCTGATGGAGGCTACACAATTGTAAGATTTCATGCAACTAATCCAGGTAATATTCAATATTTGTTTACTTTATCTGATTGTAAAATGTGCATACAAGCACCATAGACACAAATATTACACACAATGCAAATACAACAATGACATCCCTATGTTCATTACACCAGCCCATGCGTATTACCCGAGTCTGTGCTCATTACATAAAGAGAAGAATTAAGGAAATTGCAGAAGGCCTGTTGGCCCATATGAGGCAGCTCTTATTTATACCCACCCAAATTCATCCATATATATGGCTTACCTATACTTGAAACAATTGAGTGGTTCCATGTTTATTATGTTGCTCAGTAATTTGTTTCATCGATCAACCACCCTGTTTCAGCCAGTATTTATCCAGGTCATTCCCAAATCTAAACTTATTCAATTTATATCCTTTTTCATTTTCTATTGTGTGCTTATTACCCCAGCCTTTGCTCATTATATGAGGCAGTACTAATTACCTCATCACATGATCGAAACTTGTCAAGTTTTGCGTTAAAAAAGTAATTTCAGAGCTAATAATTAGTGTTGAGAAAATATTTTGGGTGGTGAGTACAATTAAATATTATATTGTAACTAGTTGGCAATAGCAGTGTGTAGAATGCATCAAGTGATAGGGATGTGAGTAGAAAATGCCTTAACTTTGTTATCAGCATCATGCTTTAGCTCATGAAACTATACATACAATGCACACTATATTTTATGCTTTTAATTTTAGTCATTACTATATTACCACACTAGTCATGGTACAACCCGTTCCCGCACTTTCTTATAGTCAATATTGACTTATTAAATACGTGCATATGTGACATACTAATTTATTGTGAATATTTTAGTTTACTTTGAAAAGCTTCATAGAAAACACCTACCTTACCTAACCTTCTTAGTATGTTAAGAAAAGCATCTTATTGCTTCGTAATTACAATTATTACTTAACCTATACCTATAATTGGTTTGCAATACTATTTTTACAAATAATTTTTTCCTCCTGCAGGATACTGGTTGCTGCACTGTCACCTAATATTTCACTCTGTTGCGGGAATGAACTTGGTCTTTAAAGTTGGAGAAGATCATGAAATTCCTCAGGCCCCACCAGATTTTCCTTCATGCGGTAATTTCAAAGGTTCTGAACTTTAAGATAAAATCTCTATTCATGTTGAAAAAGCAAAATTTGAAATACCATTGTTCAACAGAGATGTGATTTATTAATATGCAGTACTATATCTTGCTGTATTATAGTAAGTGTAGCAGAAGAGATGGTGATAGTCTGTGATTTATATCCAGTGGATATTTTGCTTTCTTTAAAAGGTGAGGCAATACATTTTAGTTTTCTGGCACACAAAATCTTATTTAATGATTCTAAAAACTTTGAACGTGAAAGGATTAAATGAAGATCTCTTTGTACATGTATTTTTCAGATGCATTGCAACTAGGTTAAAATTATTGTGCAGCTGTGTTCTATGAACATTTACTATAACAAAGTTTTTTTTAACTAAAATTATAACTGTCAATGATAGTGCACAGAAAATTTATATTGTGAAATATAGGTTGGAAATAATTTAAACTATCATAGCAAAATTTAATTAAATAAAATTAGGAAAGAATTTGCAATTTAAACCTTGAAAGTTAATGTATCTGGCTGACTGGGTGTGACTGGTTGTGATAATGTATCTGGCTGACTGAGGTGGGTCTGGTCATGAAATATCAACACCAGTGTATCTCAAACTTGGTTATATGGTATAATTTTAGAAAGACAAAATGATGTTCAAACAGTATGTGGCAGTCAAAAATATGTTGATAAATATTTTTAATTTTTTTAAACTTTTTAATTACCAAACAGTATACAGTAATACAAAATATGATACTTTAATAAAAAAAATACAGTATACAAATAAACAAAGTTTATTACCAAAATAGTCACATAATAGGTGCTTTATAGTCATAAGGAAAATATACTGGACTGTTTGTTTAACACCAGAGTAACTTTTCAACAAATGGCAACTGTCGTGCTTGAATTTCTTTGATTAAGACTGGAATGTAAACAAAGAGACCCAATATATTAATTAGATATAGCAGGTTATGTGGTATGATATGACAATTTTCTTTAACCCTCAAACTGTACAGCCACTTAAAGGTACTACATAAAGGTGCGCTTGTTTCAAAATAGTTAACAAATCAAATGGAGAATAATCGCACATGGAAATTACAAATAGCAATTGGAGCAGTGTAGGGTTAAGATTGTAAGACGCCAGCTGTGATGAGTGAATTACTCTTAACGTATGCCAGCTATGATCTTTATGGCCTCTCTATTATTATTATTAAGGTGATATAGATATTTATGTACTGATGTTAACAGTCGATTTCAGCACATAATTATATTTTTTAAGAAAAGTCTGAATAGTAAAACTAAAGAGAATTATTTCATTTCATGCCTTTAACTGAATTTGATAATTATTTTAAAACTGTCTATCACATATTATGAACAATTTCCAAATAACATAGGATGTATATAATATAGAGGTTTCAAGCATTCCATTTTTATTAATTTCAGGGCAGTATTAATAAATTCATTTGGTACACAGCTTTTCATTTACTTTTTATTATTGACAGTGTTTAAATGTTTTAAATATTAAACCATCTTTCCCTTACAAGCATCAAAGCACCTGAACTGCTCTATGTTAAATGTTATACTACTTCTGTGCTCAATGATAGAATCGCACAGTTACATGCTACAAAAATACCATGAAAAGCTTATAAAATTTAATATGTTTTGTCTTCAGAATTGTACACTGTAAAATCCCAATTATGTCAATGCAACTTAGCCCCTAAATGGCACAGCTATTTAGAAATACTGCAGTATATCAAGGTGCATATTAACAAATTGTAATAAATTGAATTGGAAAATTCTCATATAGTGGCTGGAGAAGTGTGAGGACTAAGGTAGTCTTCGGTAATCTTGTATTATGTCTTCAAGGTCTGGAATGTGATAATATTTTGATGTACCGTATTGTACAGTAGTGTGAATTACAGTGTATATGAAACCATATTATGTTTCCCTGTACACAGTGCTTATCAACAGTATGATTGATTCTGAGATTGTTTTGATTTTAACAAATAAAGCACGTGTTGGTAGTTAAGGTTATGCACATCTAACATTTAACATTTTTTTACTCCATAACCTCATGATAGAAAATAATATTTATGTACATTTTAATCCTTTGACTGTGTAATTACATTTAGTGCACTGTTTCTGCGAGAAGATTTGTGAATCCATAATGTATTTAAAGCTTCTAAAATAAAAGTTTTTATAAAAACAAATTAAGTGAAAGAATAAATGCTCCAACAGACTCGGTACTAAGCCAAAATAGTTAATAATAAATGTCTTTAAACTACATTAAATTAAGTGCATTTTAGATAAAAAAAATATTATTTATCTGAAATAAATTATTTTAATCTTCATTACACTTCTCATGAAAACAATGTTCTTTATCTACCATTAGAATTTCAAAACTGTACGGTATTTAGATATAAAAACAATAAACAAGAATGGCATGTTAAAATATAGTATAATCTTTACATTTGGATTCAACATTGTCATCAGCCTACAGTTTGGTGCTGCGGTGCGAGGAAGCATTTTGAAGTTTCTGTAACATTGGCAAATGTTGCAGTGCGATATGCAAATGTATTTTTCTATGAAGGTCAATTAACGTTGAATGTCACAGTAAAGGAGGATTATGTAGTTTTCTGAATAGTCAAATGTAACAGCCAGCAGTCAAGGGGTTAAATAAGCATTTATAGTACAGTACAGTACCTGATTCTCAAAACATATTACTAAAAGAGGTTGCATCCAAAGAGTCTAATAAATTTCTTCACTTTAAAGCCAGCAATATTTGCTCCCTGGTGAAGTTAGCCATTACTAATTTTTTAAATGTGATTTATTCTTATTCAGAATTGGTGCAATTTATATTATCTAAGATTAAAATCTATAATGTAATACTCAAGTATGCTACAGTAATAGATCCTATTTTATGCAGTAATTTTGGCATACAAATACATTGTAGTTGTATTTTTATGATCCCCCCCCCCATTACATTGTAGATCACTTAATTTTTGTAAAATATATTTGCAATGAAACATTTGCTGCTAATTACACAATTAAAGACCATTAAATTTTTGTCTTACTTTGAAGCTCTTTTTCTCAGTTCTTAATTTTTTCATATACAGTATTCACCTAGTTGTGCTTGGGTTGGGTTGAGCTCTGCTCTTTCGGCCCGCCTCTCAACTGTCAATCAACTGTAACTAATTACTATTTCTTTTTCGTTGTAAGCTTCGTACAGCAACTCTCACTTTAACTTTTACTTCCATGACCTTATTCACGGGGACTAAAATATATGTCTCTACATGTATGGTTACATAATGCTTGTACCGCTTGTCTGTTGTCAATCTAAGAACAGAATACAGTAATGTCTAGTGTTCCATTTTGCAGTTATCTTGTGCAGCAAACTATTCCCATATAGTCTCCCTTACTTATTAAACATTCCTTGGCTGGCAGCTTGACCTCTGATGTAACTAATTATAAATAAAACAAAGTTCAATCTATATACAGTTATACTACTAAGACTCATTCTCAACAGTTTTGTTAAAAGATTTAAGCTGCTAGATGAGTGTATTTATCACACACCAAAGTTCTGGCAGCTGTGAAAGGTACCATTTCAGCTTTGTGGCATGTCTGTTTATGCCAGAATTTTAAAGTCATTCCTTTTCTGTTTTTATTAAAAATTAAGCAAAGTAAATAGAGATTAGGTATAGCTATATATTCAAAGAGACTCCTTGGAAGTGATCATTATTTCTCTAGCAAGATTTTATATCACCATAGCAATATTTTCCCATTTGTTCAATTATTTGTGTAGAAAAAGTAATAAAATATATGGAAGATTTCCAGATATTTGCAGTTTCTTTACCCTAGAATACAGATATTTTGGTTATTTACAAAGATAGGAAGGGAGAGGTTTGTTGCAAGGTTTGCAGTAACTTCAGTAAGCACATTGTAAGAATAAGAGTGTCGTATAGCAGCAGTAATGCAATGTTCACCTACACCCACAACAAAGCACCATTACTGCTATGCTACAATACCTAACCTAACCAAACCCTGGGAATAATCAAGCCTACCTTCGATTTTATGGAAAAGAAACTTAGTTATTAAACTGTATAAATCTGGCGAGTCCTCACTATGAGTATTGTATCCAAGCATGGAAACCTCATTTTCACAAAGACAGCTTCACTGGAGAAATTCAACACCGGAAGATACAAATCATTCCAGGACAAAGTCAACTCTCATGCCAGGAACGGTTGAGGGCCACAAGGCTAACAACACTACAAACCAGGCATGACAGGACGGATCTCATCGAAACCTTTAAATCACTGAATAATTTGGAGAATATTGATCCAGACAGCTTCTTCAAAAGGTCAGATAGAACACAAACAAGAATCAACAGTGTCAAGCTCAACAAGCCACAATGTTGGACTAAAAACAGGAGATGTTTTTCACCCACAGGGGTTATATGGAATCGCCTGTGATTCCATATAACCCCTGTGATGACACCGCCATCAGCTCCCTTTCTTCCGCTCTTCGATCTGTGGCCACAAGTGTTCCTCTTGGTGTTGATCTTTGACCCTCGTTTGTCTTGGTCATCTCATCTCTTACCTCAGAGTCGAACGCTCTAATGCCCCTTACACTACGTCCAGTCTTGTCCCATACTTCCTGAAGAGTTGATTGATTGATTGATTGATAAAGATTAAGCCACCCAAGAGATGGCACGGGCATGAATAGCCCGTAAGAGGTACAATTTTTTTTTTTCAGTATTCTGAGGTTGCATTTAATCGTCAAGCTGTTATCGCGGGGGAGGATACTGCTTCACAGTCTTTATGAGGGTGTCCAACTGCTGGACACCTTTGTTGACCAGGAGAGTGGCTGTGTTGATGGCTTCAGGGTGGCCACTGCAAGATTCAGGAACTCTTAAAGCTCTTCTAAGGTCGTTGGTTGTTTCACATTCCAGAAGATAGTGAAGTAATGGCTTTTCCAACCCGTTCTCACACTTGCTTATGGTCAATATTGGCTTATTTAATAAGTGCATATGTGACATATTAATTGATTGTGAATATTTTAGTTTACATTGAAAAGCTTCATAGAAAACACCGACCTCACCTAACCTTCTAAGTATGTTAAGATAAGCATCTTATTGCTTCTTATTTACAATTATTACTTAACCTATCAACGGTATAGGTTAAGTAATAATTGTAATTAAGAAGCAATAAGATGCTTATCTTAACATACTAAGAAGGTTAGGTGAGGTCGGTGTTTTCTATGAAGCTTTTCAAGGTAAACTAATATATTCACTATAAATTAGTATGTCACATATGCACTATTAAATAAGCCAATATTGACTATAAGCAAGTGCAAGAACGGGTTGCTCTGTGATAGTTTGGCAGAAGATGCATTCTCTGTCGGGGTTCACCAATCTCCCAGTTGCATCTGTAACCTAGACGTAGTTTATATAACCTAACTGCTATTTCCCTGTGGATTCCTTTTGGGATATTTAACCTTTCTAATTTGGTTGCCTGAAGATACCATGTTGCAGAGGGCGAACCTTCAGCTATTCTCTGGTGTAGGTCGGCTTTGTTGAGGTGTGAGAGTTTTTTGGTGATGATGTTTTTTATGTTCTCTAGGCTGGGTTGAATTGTTTATGTATCACTGGATGACGAGTTGCCAATTTAGCAATTTCATCAGCTTTCTCATTTAATGGGATTTCAACATGGGATGGGATCCAGTTTAAGGTTATGTTGAGTCCTTTGCCTTAAGCGACTGCTCCAAGATACAAAATGGTGGTAATTATTTCCACGTTATCTTTCCACTGTTTTTGTCCTAGTATTTGAAGTGCAGCTTTTGAGTCTGTGTGTATGATTGCATTTTGAATGTTTTGTGCAATCACATATGCGAATGCCTGTTGTATGGCAAACAACTCAGTTTGGGTTGATGATACTAGTCCTCCCAGTCTCCAGTATGCCTGTACGCTGGCCGTGCAAAGAGCAGCGCCAGCACTCTCATATTCTGTGTCAACCGATCCGTCTGTGAAGATGTGGGTGGCTCCTGCTACTGCAATCTGAAGAGTTCATTGACTCGCACTCTTATATGTGCACTCCGCTCTCGGGCTGTCTGACCTGGATTTTGGCTACACAGCCTACTCCTCTGTCTCTCCTTTGACCCTTCGTCGTCTTGCTGCCAGTACCATACTGGGTTGCGCCTCAGCTCTGGTGCCTTTCATTTGTCCCCTACCCAGAATTTTTATGCTGAAATCACCATCTTGTCGTTACAAGATCGTTACTGCCTTCGCACCCATCCTCCTGAAATATTAGGCCTAGAATGGTTAGGTCTTATATTTATTGTCTTATTTTTATTGCGGTTACAAAAAATCCTGTTTTGTCCTAATTTAATAATATAAAATTCATCTTCTCGTGACCAATCACTATGTTGGAATTTTCGACAAAATAGTTACTATAAGTACTGAGCTGTCTCGCCACACAACCACAGGCCAGCCAGGCGCCAGGTGTGATACAGCGCAGGCTGAGTCCTTGCAAGTTACTCACTGTGGTATCCACCCCCCCACGATTTGTGAAGCACTACCAGGAAACTTTAGATAACTGCTGATTATCAGGAGCGGACGCACCTTCCTCCCACGTCAGGAGCGGACGCACCTTCCTCCCACGTCAGGAGCGGACGCACCTTCCTCCCACGTCAGGAGGGGACGCACACCCTCCCCCCCCCCCCAAGCACTCTAGGGGAAAGGGGGAATATCTGGGAAATACGTGCTGCCTCATGATGGGTGCTGGAGTGCGGCCCAAATAGTCTATTATTTTGTGGACGCATCTGGCCTTGAGCAGTTATAATTAATACTTTATTTCAGGCTTGGCGCCTTATTTTCATAGTTGCACAGTCTAGAGTCTTCATGAATATGCCTATTATATACCACACATCCTCTGGAGGCGAACCAACCATTGCAAGAATATAGGCCATAGAAAATTTTATAATCAAAACTATAACTTTTAACAGCGTAGAATTTTGATAAGTGATTAACTGGAAAGAGATACAGAACTATGTTAATGAGCATAACAAAGAAGGCATTGAATACTCTTCTTAAAATAACCTTATGATGTGAATGCCACATTTCCAGTCATTGTGTAAGCTGAACTGGATATTTCTAGGATTGGTAAGGTCGGGCGGCTGACTTGCCAGTCATATTTCTTTTCTTCACAAAAATTTATTTATCTAAATAACACAACAGTGAACGAAGACGTAGTGTTACCTTCTCGGTAACCGTATACTTAATTATATATTAAATACGAAACACCTACGGACCTTTGCATATTAAATGAAATTGAAGTAAATCAGCAAAACCTATGACAAGTTTGTTTTAATTATCATTATACTGTAACTATATCAGCGTAACAAAATTGCTTTATCAACCTGTGAATCAAGAACAATGTGTTCTCTACAATCTACCGCTGATATGTCACAAGGTCTTCCACGAGGTCTTCCACGAACTGTGATAGCGCTGTGGATCGGTGCTTATTGGCTGTAAAGATTGCTAAATAGCTATAGCGAGTAGGGCAGTAGTAGCCGTTACTAGAGTACCTCTCATGGACCTTATGGACATGTGCGTTATGGCAACAGCCTACAGAGACGTGCACATGAGGCGAGCCCATATCAAGGGAAGCCAGCCAGGTAGAGTAGAGCAGAGGCAGCCAGCGCCGCCAAGGGTCACCGTCGCCTTCCTGCATAGAACACAACGTTACTCATGATGAATCAAAGGTTAGTTTGGTTTAGTTGAATTACCTTTTTATGGACACCAGGCACATCATGAAGGCGATGGCAGGAAGGTTTAGATTACATATAATGGGTTACCTTACCTTACCTTGAGGTGATTTTGGGGCTCAGCGACCCCGCGGCCCGGTCGTCGACCAGGCCTCCTCGTTGCTGGACTGGTCAACCAGGCTGTTGGACGCGGCTGCTCGCAGCCTGACGTATGAGTCACAGCCTGGTTGATCAGGTATCCTTTGAAGGTGCTTGGTCTTATTAAGATCATTTATGCCCACTGATCATTTTTGCGTTACTACTCACAGGATGAGTATGGGGTGCTCACTAAACTACCCGTCCACGGCGGCAACAATAACAAGAAGCAAGGTAATTGCATCCATAAGAAAAAAAAATAACAAAGGAAACTGAGCCTATCAGCTTCTGTGAGATAGTTATTATATTTTTTCAAATATTCCCTAATATTTATTCAACAATTACAAATGTTTGAAGCTTTCCAGTTGTTTGCCTATATGATGTAACTTGTATCACATAGCTTCTGTTCAGATTCTGAACCACCATTTATCTATTTATTTTAAAGATTTGAACATAATCAATTTGAATTCGTTGTTTAGTGTTTTATATTGCAGCGCGTCCTCCAAAAATGGGGAGGTAAATGTAACAGCCCCATAAGTGCATTTATGTACTATGTATGACAGTCAAGAATTGTACTTATTACACCTAGTATTAAAACGCACTATCAATTCGGAGGATGGGTTGCAGCTTGGGCTCATATTTCTATTACCTTACTTGTATACCTGTTGTTAAACTGTTAAGTACTTGTAAGACTGTAGTTCTATTATTTCCGTCACTTTAAGCCTTTGTAGATAATTTATATTTAGTTGTTTTATTCTCTTTCTAACTAGCGAGAGTCCTAATGATTTCTGGTACTCACCAGCAGATGGTGCTCCTGGTGCTATCACCAGCGTGCGTTCTTAGTTCATGGCTTGGGCTCGAATAATCTCATTAACATATGAGATGTACCATAACCTGGTTAATATATGCTGAATGTAACCATTTTACAACTCAACGTTTTTAAAATGTTGATTTTTCTTTTCGTCACAGAAAATCGGCGCTAACCGACTTGGTACAAACGGAAGGGCGGAAAGTCATGTACGAAGTGACTATCAGACTGTACCTAGGCGGCACCCGCCGGCCTGACCGCTACTGGCACGACCTTTATGGCAACAACAACAACAACCAGACCTTCACCAAGTATTTCTATTCCATTCAGCAAACACAATTGAAATCTGATTACCAACCGAATGATTATGATATCAAGAATGCTGCCAAAACATTTGACGTAAGTTTGCATTGGAAAGTTCTAAAGAAATTTTGCGGGCTAAAAAAGTCAGACGAACTTTACAAAAAGTTGAAAAAGGTTGCCAAAATGAGGAACAACGTTACTCACCCCAACACAGACGATGACATGTCAGTTAGTGATGCAACCGACAAAATAAATGAGCTGTGGAAACTATGCATTGATATCTTGAATATTCTGCAGGAACGTATACCGTACGGTAATCTTACGAGTGTCAAGAATGACGTTAAAAACAGTTTTATAACTATATTAAAGGAGTTAGAGAACAAAGACGAACAGACGAACCGAGGGATGACTCCGAGCAGCACGAATGACCGGCTGTACCCAATGATGGCCCCGAGTAGCACAAATGACCGGCTATACCCAATGGTGGCTCCGAGTAGCACAAATGACCGGCTGTACCGAGGGATGGCCCCAAGCAGCACGAATGACCGGCTGTACCCAATGGTGGCTCCGAGTAGCACAAATGACCGGCTATACCCAATGGTGGCTCCGAGTAGCACAAATGACCGGCTGTACCGAGGGATGGCCCCAAGCAGCACGAATGACCGGCTGTACCCAGGGATGGCCCCGAGTAGCACGAATGACCGGCTGTACCGAGGGATGGCCCCGAGTAGCACAAATGACCGGCTGTATCGAGGGATGGCCATGTCCGCAACACGACCCGCCTCAATTAGGACCAGTGTTGGTACACAGGAGGAGGAGGAGGAGGAAGGGCTCAGTTCACTGAGCAAGGTGGCCATCGGGGTGGGTGTGGCCGGGGCTGGCATACTCGCCCTGGGAGCTCTGGCCAATCATTTATCAAATGGAAGTCAAGACAAGAAGGAAGAGCCCAACAGGAACAGAACATCAAGCAACAAGGAAGAATGCAGCGTAATGTAATCAATTACGGGCGCCACCTTGTCGCCTTATCAACAGATGTCATGGCAGCTGAGGGAGGAGAAACAGAGGCGTATCTATAGTATTCATACACGGTTCCACCACGAAGCCTCGCAATGGAGAACCAAGTTGATAGCAAGCGTTGTCACCATGAACCTATAGACTGTGTTGTTGTTTGCGATTCAGCTACTCGGAACAAAAAGTTGCAAGTAGCACGGGCTATGGTGAGCCCGTAGTGGACTTACTTGGCCCAAGAGCGGGTGCTGTAACTGATGTGTGTGTGTGTGTGTGTGTGTATATATATATATATATATATATATATATAAAATATATATATATATATATATGTCGTACCTAATAGCCAGAACTCACTTCTCAGCCTACTATGCAAGGCCCGATTTGCCTAATAAGCCAAGTTTTACTGAATTAATATATTTTCTCTAATTTTTTTCTTACGAAATGATAAAGCTACCCATTTCATTATGTATGAGGTCAATTTTTTTTTATTGGAGTTAAAATTAACGTATATATATGACCGAACCTAACCAGCCCTACCTAACCTAACCTAACCTATTTTTATAGGTTAGGTTAGGTTAGGTAGCCGAAAACGTTAGGTTAGGTTAGGTTAGGTAGTCGAAAAAACATTAATTCATGAAAACTAGGCTTATTAGGCAAATCGGGCCTTGCATAGTAGGCTGAGAAGTGAGTTCTGGCTACTAGGTACGACATATATATATATATATATATATATATATATATATATATATATATATATATATATATATATATATATATAAATAACGGAAGTTTTCATTTACACCGGCGACGGATGCTCGTACCTAGCGCAACTGAACGGTCTTTACACCAGGCTTATTAACACGATAGATTTTTCATTGTTATTATGAGTTGTTTATTTTTTCCGATGACAGCTTAAATTTTGAGTATGAATAATATAGAGTACTCTTGACCAATTATCTTTTTAATCATGAATGTATAAATTAGTTAACTATATATTTAAGAATATTAAAATCAAACATTTATATGCAATAATAAATGTTATTACCTTGTTTTAAAAGCCTAAATCTCTTTATACCGCGAAGAAAGCTGGTAAATATTATATAAGAGTATCTTTAATCAATTGAGGAAACTATTGACTGTACGGGAGGAGGCTGCCGACCCAACAACATACATAAGAGTCAATCATGAGTATGCAGCTTTGACGTAGAACTCTTATAGATGAAATAAAAAAATAAAAACTAGAAAAATTATATATATATGCAACGAGATTTGTTCCTAAGCTGATGGGACAGAGCTACGAGGAAAGTCAGAGCTGCACTGAATAAAAAGGACATGATAAAATAAAAGAGTTTAATGATAATTGACAAAGTAGGTAGTAAGCAATGTTCAAATTAACAAAAAAATTAGAACAAGGGGACTTAAATGGAGAGTAGTTTGCTGTAGTAGGTTTCGTGAGTCCATGTACTCTCCTGGTAGTGATATAAAGCATATCCACCCTAAATCCTAAGAATGAGTGAGATTACTCATACACACACACGTGAATGTGTGTTAAAACTATTGTATGTATGTAAATGTATTATTAAAACTATTTTGTAATTTTAGTATAGTATCCCTCTTATTCGTTTTCCTCCTTATTTGATGTATAATTATTTTCAAAGTTATTTGTTCTTATTTTAATCTTTCTATAATCGTTTGACTGTTACTAAGAATTATGCTATAGTTTTCCATCATTTATGTTAAAGTTAGTTTGCTCACTCATTGCTGGATGATCAGAATTTTTCAGATGAAATCGTGGTGGCGCTGATGTGGCGCCCCCGCTGTTGGCCAGTTGCCACTCCCATCAGGAAGCCACTTCCATCAGGACGTCTGCTATGTTTGGTGCAAGCAGGTATGTATTTCTACCCACCGTTACTCTAAGATTGTACATGTTCCTTGTGTGGATGGGGACGTAATGACATCAGTTTCAGTTTATATGCAAACAGCGCCTAATGGAAGTGCAGAAAAAGGTTTGGAAATATATGTGTGTTTGCTCCTGAGCCCGCTATGTGTCCGTCGGGTACTGTACCTGTCTCACCACCACTCGCAGGCTGGCTGTGAGAGCCCGGTATGTGTACACACTTAGTTGTGCTTGCGGGGGTTGAGCTTTGACTTTTTGCTCCCACTCAGCCGTCAATCAATAAATTCCTGAGCCTACTGGGCTTTTTTTTTTGTATTAATACATGAGGTACATCTGCATTAGTGCAGCTACCCTAGGCTATATGAAGTGGAGTACAGTGTGTCAAAAAACTAATTAGATGATGCTAAAAAATCCTCATCACACAGGATGGTTAGTTATCAGAGGCATGTGATAGGCAGTCTATCATATCTACATTTGAAACTGTGTGTGGAGTCAGCCTCCACCACATCACTTCCTAGTTATTATTATTAACATCTTTATTGACAAAATTAATTACAATTTTGCCGAATCTGAGGATTTCGATTAAGTCTTAGTAAAGTGAGAATAATGCTGGTATTCACTGTCACGCAGGACAGAGGGTCTCATATAAGACAATAGGTCTAAACTGTAGGTGGAAGCACATATATATCATGGTTACAATCAATGTTTTTAATGTATGGATATGTGAAAACAACTTTCTATTGTGCACTGCCACACAAGGGCAGGGATGGGTTCATAAGTGATGCAGCTTAGAAGTAATATAAATAAAAATTGTTCTTCATTCTTTAAAATGGACAAGCAAATTTTGGATAAATTGTTAGGATGTCGTCCAGAACACCTGAGTCAATAAAATAGTTACACAGTTGGTGGTACAAGAGGCCAGGTCTAAAGTCCTTTATGGCTTCACATTCAACAATATAGTGTTCTAGTGAATGCATTAAAGGCTTATCACAAAGTTTACAATGTGAGTATTCTGGTAGTGGCTCAGTATATCATCTAGGAATTATGTACTGTGGGGCGGGGTTTGCATCTAGTAAATCGCGGCTCTTGGGCCACCAGCTGTGGGAGCGGGGCGTCTCATCTTGGAGCAATCTTTCTAACATTGGGTCATCAGGCAAATTATAACATAGAACGGAAAGGCAATGTAAAGGATCTGGGTGTACTCATGTCGGAAGACCTTACCTTTAAAGAACACAATAAAGTAGCCGTCACAACTGCAAGAAAAATGACAGGTTGGATAACAAGAACTTTTCACACTAGAGATGTTATACCGATGATGACACTTTTCAAAATGCTTGTGCTCTCTAGAGTGGAGTACTGCTGCACAATGACAGCCCCTTTCAAAGCTGGAGAAATTGCTGACCTGGAGAGCGTGCAGAGATTCTTTACTGCTAGAATCCACTCAGTAAAACACCTAAACTATTGGGACCGACTAAAGAGCCTAAATCTGTACTCCCTTGAGCGCAGGCGGGAGAGATACATAATAATTTACACGTGGAAAATATTAGAGGGGCTGGTCCCAAACCTGCACACAGAAATAACATCACATGAGACCAGAAGACATGGCAGGATGTGCAGAATACCCCCTTTAAGAGCAGAGGTGCAACAAGTACTCTGAGAGAGAATTCTATCAACATCAGAGGCCCGAGACTGTTCAACACGCTTCCACTACACATAAGGGGCATAACTGGCCGACCCCTCACAGTGTTCAAGAGAGAACTGGATAAGCACCTCCAAAGGATACCTGATCAACCAGGCTGTGACTCATACGTCAGGCTGCGAGCAGCCGCGTCCAACAGCCTGGTTGATCAGTCCGGCAACTAGGAGGCCTGGTCGAAGACCGGGCCGCGGGGACGCTAAGCCCCGGAAGCACCTCAAGGTAAGGTATCCTCTAACATTTCGATGGTGTTCCACACCCTGATGGCCTGGTGCTGCAGTATGATATTTAGTGCCTGTATGTTCAGGATTGATTTTTTGTTTTGTTTTTTATTGTTGCCCCCGGAGGCAGCTAGTTTATTGTGCACCCCATACCCATCCTGTGAGCGGTAGCGCAAAAAGCATAACAATTTGCCTCCAGCACAGTTGAGAAAGTGACCGGCAGCTGGATTATGAAACACAGCTGGCACTCTGCAGCAGTGGGCAATAATGGAGTCGTAGTACAAAGGGCCCGGGTTTGATTCCAGCCGAGGCAAAAACAAAATGCACCTGATTCCACTGTTCACCCAACAGTAAATAGGTACACGTGAGTTAGCTGCTGTGGATTGATTTAATGCAGACTCTGTGACTTTGGTTTCTTGTCGCAGACACCAGGTAGGGAGCCGGTCGGCCGAGCGGACAGCACGCTGGACTGTAATCCTGTGGTCCCGGGTTCGATCCCGGGCGCCGGCAAGAAACAGTGGGCAGAGTTTCTTTCACTCTATGCCCCTGTTACCTAGCAGTAAAATAGGTACCTGGGTGTCCGTCAGCTGTCACGGGCTGCTTCCTGGGGGTGGAGGCCTGGTCTAGGACCGGGCCGCGGGGACACTAAAAAGCCCCGAAATCATCTCAAGATAACCTCAAGATAGGTCAGACCTGGAGACCCACAAAGATCCCCAGGGGTTGTGGAAGGTAATAACTACAGTATATACTTAATCGAAATGTTTACTGTTTTATCCAAGTCACTCGGGCACATAACTTGATCTATCAAACTGGTGCTACACAACTGAACATAAATGCTTGACATTCCTCAGTTTGAAGGAACCTTTGGTCTCATACAAGATGACCAGGTTCATCAGTACCAGCAGAGTGTAGTGTTGATAGGTTAGTGTACGTCATTGCTAGTATATAGGGTGGGGGGGGGTGAAACTTTGTGGACATTCTTCCCTTCGGTTATGGAGGCCTTTGTGGTGCACAAAGGCCTCCATAACCAAAGGGAAGATTGTCCACAAAGTTTCACCCCCTCTATAACTATGATTGCTATGATTTTCGTAAATTACCATTCTATAAGCAATATAAGTTAGCAAATTTAACATAAATGTGAAAATTAAACTAAATTTGTTTCTTTCCAGAAAATTGGCACTTTTTAAGTGGCATGACGCCGTGCAGGAGGAAGGGCAGAGTGTGATGAAACATGTGACCAGCAGTCTGTACCAGGGCGGCCGCCTGAGACCCGACTACTACTGGCAGTCACTTTACCCCAAGGACTCCTTCGAAACACATTTTACATCTCACCAGCAATCTATTATCAAATCCTATAACCCACCAACAAATTATATTATTAATTTTGCTTCTGATGGTTATGATATAAGCTTACATTGGGCAATTCAAAAGAAACTTTGTGGGCTGAAACAGACTGATTTGCTTTATCGCAAGTTAAATGAGCTCGTCAACATTAGGAACACAGATTCTCATCGTACAGATTACTCTGGTATGTCAAATGGTGAATTAAGAGAAAATCTTGAAGAATTGCTTCAGTTGTGCATGAGTATTTTTACTCTTCTTGAGGAGTACCCTGGTGATCATTCGCGCGTAAAGATGCGCGTTGTAGAGAGTATTAGTAATAGAATACATGACTCAGACCAGGATGGTTTCCAGGCCACTCCAGCCACGACTCACTATCCTCGAGTTACTAACATGAGCAGAATGAAGGAGGAGGAGGAGGATGATGATGAACAACTTAGTAGCATGGGCAAGGTGGCCGTCGGGGTGGGTGTGGCAGGAGTTGGGATTCTTGCACTGGGAGCTCTGGCCAATCATTTAATGGGTGACGGAAATAACAGAAAACCAGAATCGAAAAAGAACAAAACTTCCAATAAGGAGGAGGAGGAATGTAGTGTTATGTGATCAATGATTAACGTAAGATTCTGCAGAGACTTTGTTGCAGAGGAAACGTACACTTGACAATTTCTACTTGTTCTTGCTTAGAATTTGCTATAGTATCTACCTGGCTTGGGGCTTGATTTTTTATAATTACTTGTTTATGATTATAGTACCAAACCTCGTGCTCAGTACCTGCATGGCGGTACCATATGGTCAGATGGATTTAGACATGTCTTTAATGCTGTCTGCCCCTACTTCTTATTCCGTCCCCATTACCTGCTCGCCCACTGGGGTATCTTGTCCTGCATCTATGTCTGGCGTGGGTAAACGGAACTGGCGGGTCTCTTAGTATATTTAATGACCCATATTTCACAACTACAAAGTGTTAACCAACAAATTTTACTTCAGTTTTTATACACATAAACTTTATCACTATTATTCTAAAGTTTTATTCAGTAAGCTTGGGTTCAGTACTTTTTATCATCGCTTAAAATAGCTTTAGCTTAAGGATTTTAAAAATGGAACATTTATAAAAATAAATGTCAGAAGACTTTGACTTTTAATCTTCCCTGAACTGCATCAGAATATGAATTGACTAGATTATCGTTTCTAGATATTGACCATCAATCCCCACAGTAGATTAGCCTGATATACAATGTTATCAAGATAGAGGTACCATGCCATGGTCAACCTTAAGCAAGAGGCATCTTGCAATGAATAAGAATCTGGGCGTTTCCTTAAAAATTAACTTGACAGATTGAGATACTATTGAGTTTATCACTACTTCATCCTTGTCGCATCGCTACGTTGAGGTGGCGATCACCAGCCCGTCCTGCTAAGGTTTCCCAACGTCAAGAAACTGGCGTACTGAAGTGCACCTCTTGAGGTTATCTTCAGATGATTTCGGGGCTTTAGTGTCCTCCACCCCCAGGAAGCAGCCCGTGACAGCTGACTAACACCCAGGTACCTATTTACTGCTAGGTAACAGGGGTATTCAGGGTGAAAGAAACTTTGCCCATTTGTTTCTGCCTCGTGCGGGAATCTAACCCGCGCCACAGAATTATGAGTCCTGCGCGCTATCCACCAGGCTATGAGACCCCTAACCACCTAACCTAACCTACTACACGACCCAGCACAGTATGTCAAATGTCGCGAGTCGCTGCCATTTTATAGTACAATTTATGGCCTTTGGTAAAATGTGCGTCAAAATGCAACGCTCAATTAGGACGGGTTGCCGCACATGGTGGAGCGGCTGGTGGAACATGTACTCCAGGATCGAGATTGGGTGGATGACAATCTACGAGGAGGGGTTAATGTGTCTCCCTCACGGGGATAGTGACTCTGAAGGAGGGAGTGTGAATGCGAGGCATTGCATGGGGGTAGAGGAAGGTAGACGATGAGGCACGATAACGTGGCTAAAGAAATGATGTCCAAACCACAATTCAGAAGAGGGAGAAGCGACGTCGTTTCGGTCGTCCTGGACCATTATCAAGTATAATAATCGTTTCCTGGTCCGTTTTGGACCACGATTTTATAATGGTCCAGGATTGACCGAAACGTCGTCGCTTCTCCGTCTTCTGAATTGAAGTTTGGTCATCAGAGGAAAGTAGTGTTCAAGGAGAGCTGAGGGGAGGGGGGGGGGGAGTAACGTGACCGAGGGTTAACAGTGGGCGGGGTGCCGCAAGGGTGCATTCTGAGACCAACACTTTTCGTCAAATACATCAGTGACACAGATGACAATATTACGAACCACGTAAAATTTGCAGATGACACTTAAGATTTATGGTAATGTGGGAAGGGAAAATTATAGAGGCCTTGCAAAGAAATCTATATTAATTGGCAAATGCCTTTTAATATCGAAAAATGCAATGCCCTCTCATGTGGGGCATAAGAATCCACGTCTCAACTACCAAATTATCAACATTAACTTGAAGCAGAATGAAGACTAGAGTCTGAATCCATCATTCACTGAAAGTAGCACAACTGTAGTAAATAAATTAACCAACCCCTGAGAACAATCAAGCGTATCTTTATCTTTAAAGAAAATAATGTAGTTATACAACTGTATCAATCTCGGGTGCGCCCACACTTTGATTATTGTATCCAGGCATGGAGACTTTATCTACAGATAAACATACCTACTTTGAAAAAGTATAACTTCGACCAACAAAAATTATTCTAAACTAAGTCAACTTTCATACCAGAAACAGTTGAGGGCCACAGGGCTAACAACACTGCAAACCGCGAATCTCATCGAAACTTTTAAAATACTAAACAATTCTGAGGATATTAACCCAGTCATATCTACGGTGGTTGGACCACCGAGCTGTATCTTCCTCCTCCAACTTGTATCCTGTTCCCTACTCAAGCTTTCTACAACCTCGCCCCTGCCATCCGTCCCCTGCTTACTAGCTCAATGGTCTATGGAATTGGAATTAACTGAAAAAACTTTTTCAAAAGGTCAGGTGTAAAACAAGGAGCAATGGTTTCAAGCCCAACAAGCCACAATGTAGGACTGAAAACAAGAAACAATTTTTTCACCCCCAGGGTTATGAACCCATGGAACCGACTCTCTCACAGAAGCCGTATATGCCAAAACTGCTGAATTTTAAAGTCAAGCGTGAAAAAATCATGACAAATCATGACAAAAATCATGACAAAAAATCATGACATCATAACAAAAATCATGACCTTTGACAAGCTTCCTGTCCTCGTCGTGGGTACCAGTGTGTTAGTGGGCCTCAGGTAAATTAGGTAAAAGCTACGATCGATGCTCTTATGAAAGATATAAGCTTGTTACCTTTTGTTCTTCATGCTACCACATTCACCTCTGGCACCAATGTCGGTTTAACAAGTCAAGACCAATACTAATTGTATACTGACCCACTTAGAAATATATTTTAGACGAGTATACACTGATAAGCATGATATACCTCTCACAGTATATTGCTGACTGATCAGCTTATGGTTTTAGTGCCGACGTCACTCAAAGCTGACTCATGCTCTCCTGAAGTTGGTGGCTGGGAATGCTGAGTATGCTGCTGGGAATAGCAAGAGGGGACAAACATTAATTAAAAATGAAAATGTTTATTCAGATAAAAGCACATTGAGAGAAGATGAGTTACAAAACATAATGTTGGATTTATAGTTAGAGTTAGTACATAGAATCCTCCCCCCCCCATGCTGCTGACGTTATTACTGGATGACAGAACAGTAATCCCCCTCATGCTGCTGACGTTATCACTGGATAACAGAACAGTAATCCCCCGTCCCCCATGATGCTGACGTTATTACTGGATGACAGAACAGTAATCCCCCGTCCCCCATGCTGCTGACGATATAATTGGGGACCTCATTAATCCCTTCCTCATGTTGCTGATGCCATCACTAGGGGACATTATTTAAGACGCTCATTAGTCCGCTTCTGAGATGCGATGTTTGATGTATATTAACAAAAAAATCAATGGCTTATTTGCCTGGATGGATAAAATTGAAGACAAGCCAACAACATGATGCAAAAACTGGTCCACTATTAATTCTGCAGACCAGCTGTTGCCGGGCTGCTCCCGCGCACACCCCTCGCCTTCACCAATGGCTCAGCTCGAAGGCTGAAGGCAGTATTTCTCCTCAGCCAATGAGGACACGAGACGGGTCATCCCCAGAGCCTCTGAGCCAGTCACAGGACGGCTACCAACACGTGTGGGCAGTAAGTAACCTTGGAAAGCATTGAGAATGTTTAATGGTGTTTTGATTCCTTGTTATCATTCAAAGATTTTTTTTTAAGAGAGTTCGTGTTTGTGTATTGCGTTGGTATGTGAAGAGGAGTGAGTAAACATACGGGTGTGTGAGTGTAAAAGTACCGGCCACGTGATGTGTGTAAATAGCTTAGATGTTTGTTCTCTGGTTAGTTGTACTCAACCCGCGCCAGCAAGGTATGTTGTCTCCACAGGTTACTACTTACAGCGCCTCGACAAGCACTACCAGATAACAGGTGTCCCAATAAATTGTGTAGTTCTCCATGTTAGACTGTAACGGCCGATGTAATTGTTGATATCGCGCCACTGAAATGTTGGCAGCAGTTACCTGATTTACCTGAGGGCCACGAACCCTAGTGGCCTCGACGAGGACAGGAAACCGGCGGCTTGTCGAATGTCCCCCATTTGCCTTGATGATCTTTTCTATGTATATTTTAAAACCCAACGCAGTTTTGGCAGTTACGGCTTCGACAGGTAGGCCGTTCCATGGGTTAATAATAACCCAGAAGACATTTTCAGTTCTGGACGTTTCACCTTTGGGACATTTCTGTCCTGGGCCAGGATTCATCAAGCTACTACTACTATGTAACTACTACTACTACTATGTAACTACTACTACTACTACTATGTAACTACTTGCGAAACTACTGAACTTTTATCAATATTTGGCGGCTTTGTTTACATTCACGAAACAGTTTACGGGCACCACAACCTCACAATCAAATGTTATTATTGTAATAACGAAGCCTCGCAGTGTTTTTGGAGCTCATAAATTGTTTAATAAATGTAAACAAAGCCACCAAATATTGAGAAACCATGTACAGTTTTGTATGTCGTTGTATAAACGTTTGACTAATCCAGTTCCTGGATATTTGAGTGCGGGATATATTAGTCGTGAACGTTTTATTCCACCCAGGTGGAAAAAATATGGTTATGAAGGTTGTATAGTATCAGGACCTTTCGATTTTGGATGTTCACGTCCAGGACAATTCAGTATGGCAACTCAAAGCTAAACTGCTGCAGACGCTTTCCGTTGTAATGGGATCATTGGGATCTGGGATCACCCAGCGCATAGATTCGAATCCGCATCATGTTTCCTGTGGATTTGTTTATTGGTATATGACGTTAATGTGATTTCTGTGTGTATGTAAGGTAGAGGCTGTCCGCGCGATCATCTTAGCCTGAACATGACTGGTCGAGGGACGCAGGCGCCAGCCGGTTAACTGCTGTATATGCAACCCGTCCTCTTAAAAATAACGTCACTTTTCGCTCGTATGCGCGATATGGCCAAATTTGGACGTAATTTGAAATGAAATCGACTCACAAAAGTGACGTACTGTTCCGTTTTCTGTTTGAGTCGTCCGGCTTACTCGGTAAGGTTAGAAGAGGAAACTTTTCATTAACGTTTTTCATACCGTTTTGAAACTTTATGAGAATTTCCTGCCCACCTAACCTATCAGAGGAACCTTAACTTACTGTTGTTGAAAAAAAAAATCCCAAATTTATTTTAATTTTTTTTCCATTTTCAAATTACGTCCATATTCGGCCATACGAGCAAACGGCCAAAAGCGACGTTCTTTTTAAGAGGACAGGCTTAAAGACGAAGCTTACCAAGAACTTTAATTTGCTTCTTTTCTGCAGAAATGCGATACTAGAGTACGGATACTTGTGTTGCTCCGAGGCGGGTGTGATTAAAGTGAATCACGACAGAATCTTCCTGACGTGCGCAGCAGGGCCAAGCCCAAGGCCACTGGGGAAGGTCAAGTTCCCTACTAGCTAAGAGCCTTACCAACTTTAGTAACGAAGTGACAAGTGACATAATTCTAGGTTATATCACAACTACAGATGTGACGTACAGCTCATGTAGCCTATATCTAAAGCGATATTCACTGCAAGCAGGCAATACAAAAAGGCTTCTATAGTGTTCGCTGGGAAACCCACAATTTGTTACCGATTCATAAAAAAATATAAATGTATCTTACCGAAAATTTCGTATAAAATTGCTACATTGAAGTTTCCCAGAGAGGTTTAATATACACAAATTCCTAGGGGTGTCGATCTGAATTTCCACTCAGTGGATACAAAGGAATTTTCCCAGAATCTAAAGTTACTTTTCAGAAATATTACTGTTTCGACACATGGCAATAGTCAAGCATTGCTATCTCTGGGGAAGTTTTGTAATGTGTACTCACCTAGTTGTGCTTGCTGTTTGCTCTTGAGCTCTGGCTCTTTGGTCCCGCCTCATAACTGTCAGTCAACTGGTGTACAGATTCCTGAGCCTACTGGAATCTATCAAATCTACATTTGAAACTGTGTATGGAGTCAGCCTCCACCACATCATTGCCTAATGCATTCCTTTTGTTAACTACTCTGGCACTAAACAAGTTCTTTCTAATGTCTCTGTGGTGGTGATCATGTCTCCCCCTACTCTTCTGTCTTCCAGGGACGTGAGGTTTAGCTCCCTTAGCCTTTCCTTATAGCTCATACCTCTCAGTTCTGGGACTAGTCTGGTGACACCTCTGAATATTTTCTAACTTTGTCTTGTGTTTAACTAGGTATGGACTCCAAGCTGGAGCTGCATACTCCAGAATTGGTTTGACATAAGTGGTATACAAGGTCTTGAACGATTCCTTACACAAATGTGTGTGTGTGCGTGCTCCTTGTCAACTGGTCTCTGAACTTGCGCCGATCAAATTTAAGGGAATTCGTCCCAATTAGTGTAAAGATGAGAAGAGAGCGATGGGATATGATCACTATACACAAAATACTGTGGAAAATACAGTGGAGAGAGATAGGTTTTTTTAATTAGAGAAAAGAAAACACATGAACTTTGAGGAAAGTTGATAACGGAAATGAGTCAAGAGTTGTAAGAAAGTACTTGTGCCTTCAGTCCGGCAACCCAGTAGCCTCTGAGTGGTTAACTCGCGAAATGCAATGAAAGAAAAACTTGTGAAAGCAACCCACAGTTTCAAGAACAAATGCGACAAGGAGTTTGAAACTTAAGCCAACCCCCCTCCCCCCCGAAAAAAAACCCTGTAGGAACTAAAAATATCTGGGAGAAGAGGGAGTCCACTGAGCAAGGTTTGGGTCCTCAAGACACTGATAAGCACTGAAGTGGAGATCTGTGTACGTGTGAGACTAAGGTGACTCCATGGAAGGGCTAGCAGCCCGTCCGCTTAGTACACAGCATTTTGAGGTCAAAATCCTGAACGGACAAATAAAGAGGTACTATAAATAATAGCTCACTAACATTATTTTTTTTTATGCGTGATCAAAAAGTTTGGTTAGGCTATGTTCGATTGTTTTAATACGTCATTTTCTGTCCGTAGTGGTAACTGGAGAGGACAGTACCCATGCGAGACCATGGCGGGTACGTGGCCCCCTGCGGGTTGCTCATGGCGGGCTCCATTGTCAGTGTCTGCTCTCTCTGCCTTAATTACCTTAAGTTAATGCAAATGTTGAGGAATTTGTGTATGCCTCATTGACACCTGCGCCAATGGGTGGCGCAGGTGTCCGCCACGCTTTGAATATTAATAGGCTAAAAATTTCATGGTGAGAATATTTTGATTAGTTATGGCGTGGTCCCTGCTGGAAGCCTAGCAGGTTTCGCTTCTCATTAATTTTCCTCACTATCTACAGTGACATAATCATTGGCGTGACGCAGTAGGTGATGTGCGTGTCACTTTGAGTTATGGCAAACTGTTGGGTAATGGCAAACACTAAATGGGTGACAGCGTGGATAGCCTGGCCTATCATTATGTGATGGAATGTGAACAATTTCAAGAATTTAGTTATGCCTAATATACTTATTTACAATTTTATATTGCCAAAAATGTTAGGCAAGTATCCGAAGTTTGTCTACTGTAGGAGGTTCATTAAGGCTATTTTAACCTTACCACCACTGCCCACTGTGTCTGAATGGTAAATAAAAACTGTACGTAACTAATTCACTACAAATGTAAACTGGCCAGATTAAAGATCAATAAGGCCTCATTCCTGAGCCATTATATGGCTAACCTCTTTGTCGCCGACCACAGGATGGGTATGAGGTCCATAATAAACCAATGCAACTAAAATTTCAACTAACCGTGGGCATGGGAATCTCGATAGGTCATAATGGCTTTCTGTACATGACAAAGTCAGGCAAGCTTTAGAGGAATTAACCCGAGTCATCATCTCTGTGGTCCCGAAGCCGGCAGTAACGGTCCATAGAATTACCCAAAGCCTCCTCCTAGAAATATGTAAGAAAGAAGGTTGCAGGTGACGGATCTCCCAATCCTGAGCACTCCAGTTGCAAACTTTGTGAGCAGGAACTACGGCACGATCTCCCACACTACTTCACCGAATGCCCAGTTATTAGACCTTTCAGACCAGTTGGCATGAGGTACCTGGAGCTTTGCAATTACTTTATTCACTCTCATATTCTTGATGATATCCTCACAGTGTACCCAAAATTTGCCAGTGCAGGCTACTAAACATATGACCCTGTATGACTAACCATCCTACGAGATGGGGACTTTTATTACCACTGCTGCCTTATTCAATCTTATGTTGGTGGTGTCCTCAAGGTGCATCCGGAGTCTTCCAGTGCAGACTGCCTATCACATGCCTCTGTATGACTAACCATCCTGTGTGATGGGGATTTCTTAGCATCACCTAGTTAGCTTTTTTGACACACTGTACTCCGCTTCATATAGTCTAGGGTAGCTGCACTAATGCAGATGTACCTCATGTATTAATAACAAAAAATGTAAGAAAGAAAGAAATATAACATATATCGCTTACAATAATCTTGGTGCTCAATGTAAAACGTGAAAAAAATTAAATTTTTCTCGGAAATAAGTTCATTTTATAATGAAATAAAACCAAAATAGGTGGTGGGTGACAGCAATAAAAGTCTTCGAAGCACTCAGATCACCCATCAACAATTTTGGTCGTATTTCGTAATAAAATAAGCTAATTTTCTAGTAAAATTATGTTCTAAATTTCAATACCAACATTACAGTAAGCGAATGTTGCGCTCTACTTTACGTAACGTATTTCACCTCTATTTCTTTATAGGAGGCCGCCGTCCTGCCTACCAGTCGACAGACGGGATGACTGAGTGGTTGCTCAGGTCTGGTGTTGGTTGAGAAGCACCACAGCACTCAGAGGCCAGATTCACGGAGCAGTTACGTACGTACTTACAAACGTTTTTCTTCTTAGCATCTTCGTAGCGGCTACGTCGGTATTCAGGTCGGCAGCTAAGTATGAAAATCTTCGTAAGTATACTCCATCGTGCTAAGGACGGCCTCGACCACTCGTAGCTTTACGTAAACTGGATAGTACCCAATTTTTCTCTACTACACAACACGGAGGATCGATTTTATTATAAACAAACATTTTAGCTGGCGAGTGTCATCAATAAGAGTCCTTCGTGTTAATAATATATGCATTCTCTGCTTGAAAATTGTAGTAAATATGTATGTTATGATATTAGAATTAGTTTTATAATAGCAAGATATTATACCAGTAGTTATTAAGTAAATAAACACTGGTGAACATGAAATATGAGAGTAGGTGATGATCTCGGGCTGGTGGGAGCATTTACTATCACCAAATGCCCCTGTTCATCTAGCAGTAAGTACAGCTAGGGGGTGTACATTAGCTATACATACCCGTTTAAATTTATTTTGTTTGGTTTTATTTTGAAATTAAATCTGGGTGATACATAAAAGAAAAATATGCTGCACAAATGATGTTAGGTAAGGAAAAGGGTAAAAACTTCAAAAACTTTTGGTCATTGAATACTTAGGCGTATAATTATGACTATACGGACTATTATGGCCTGTTAAAAAAGAGAGGGGGAAGCAGGGGTCCAAGACCTCTTCCCGTTAAACAATTTGGCTGTGTGTTACAATAAGTAATTATCAAAAGAAGGCACCAAGCCTTAGGCTATGTGCCTTCACACATAGGCTATGTAGTAGTAAGGCAGTGAGGTGAGGCAGCTACTTATTTGAGGAATGCTTATTTTATTTACCTTATAAGCTGAGGCAGCTTATTTTATTTGAGGAATACTCAGCTGATTCCTCTACATTTAGCATGGAACAAATTTGTGTCCAAGACCTCTTCCTATCACACAATTTGGCTGTGTGTAAAAATCAGTAAGTAATTATCAAAAGAAGGTACCAAGCCGGGAAGGCTATGTAGCACCATTGTGTGTAACAATAAACCAAATTTTTTTTAACAAATAATGCACCTGTGAGTAAAACAAATCCTGTCAGCTGTAAAAATATTGATGCAGTTATTTAAGTAAAATATATAATGAAAGAAATATTTCTGATTTATTTTTATGCTATCTTTTTGTACTGTATAGTATATCCGAAGAAGTGAAAAATTGAGACATAATGCACAATTTAATAAATGATTCAAAAGAAATATGACTATTACATATCAACATGAGATCTTAATGATCCATGGTTAACATGATTTCATAAGGAAAATACCGGTAATAATACAAACTATAATTTAAAACCTTTATTACTGATTTTTGTTATTAAGAAGCTTATGCATACACAGCAATGTGCTGCTACCCTATTCTATATGAAAGATTACACAGTGTAGATAAAAAACTAGCTATAAGTTCATCTAATACTCCCATTTCACAAAATGGTTAGGCATACATTGAATCAAGGGAGAAAATACAATACGAAAAAAACAAATCAACTGACTAAACAACAACTTCACGATTTTCACAAGAGGTAAGCACTGAATCATGGAAACATTATATTATAATTACTCTTACCAGTTTCTACAATACTCCTCTCAAACAATGTATTTTTTAACATGCTTAGGTGTACACAGCAATGTGCTGCTTCTCTATTCTGTATAAAGGACCACACAGTGTAGATCAAAAACCAGCTACAAGCTCATCCAACATCCTCACCTCACAGGATGGCCAGTCATACATGGAGTCAGGAGAGAACAAAATACTTAAGGCTGATCTATTAGCCTCCATTGGCAAAATCTGGGAGCAGCACAAGAATATCTTCCAATATTCCTGAGTGTATGAAGTAATTACAGAGCTCAAAGTGCCTCATACCATTTGGTCTGAAGTCACTGATAACAGGGCAATCACAGATATAGTGTTGGAGAGTATGTCCTTTCAAGTAGGACTGAAAACAGATGTTTTTTCACCAAGAGTGTTATAAACCCATGGAACCGCCTACCCGCCGAAGCCGTAAATGCCAAAATCCAGCTAAAAAATATAATTAAGACAATTGGCGGGACTTTTAACAAACCGCCGGCTTTCTGACCTCGTCGAGGCCACTAGACAGTGGCGCCTTGGGTAAATTCAGGTAAATATATGCAATAATTGTCAGCGCATCTTCCAAGCGACAAGGAAAGCTACACACAATATCTCTTAGAATTACGTAGGTAAACAAAAATGCAACATATTTGTTTACTACATTGTCGGTGCTGGCTGTACAAAATTAAAAAAAATAGTTTTACTTCGAAATATACTAATTTTATAAGAAAATTTGACGTAAATAAGTGGCAGGTGAGCTCCAATAAGTAAGTAATTATGAAAAGAAGGCACCAAACCGGGAAGGCTATACAGCACAATCAAATGTGCGGGATAATCAGAGGGCGCTAAATAGCACCAAGGATGCCAATACGAGAACAGAAACGCATAAGGCGAACGATATCAAGTATCCGAATCACCAAGAATACTATCGAGAGACAAGCGACCGCAGGGGACGGTCGGAAAACAAGACACACGCTCGTCCCGGAAGGAAGAAGGAAAGAAACCAAACAAGGCTTGATAGGTAGCAGAACTGGAAGGAATCGAGCGAGTGCGGCCGTGTCGAGGACGGCGTTGAGAACCCCAGAGAGAGAGGGGTTAAAAGGCGCAGTAGTCACAACTAGAGACTGAGCCATGCCAGGGGACGAGGTAGTCACCAATGGGGGCTTGGGGTTCGACCCAACCACAGAGGAGGGAGGGGAGCCGAGGGGAGTAGTCAGAAAGGCCAAAGGAGGAGCAAGGTCGGGGCCCAATGCAGCGGAGGCTACAGAGCCCAGTCTTCAGACACGGACCGACTCGGGGGCTTGGTCGCTCACCCCACGAGCCTGAGAAGGTAAAGGAGGAACAGAATACAACATAGGTACGAAGTCGGTCCTCATACCCATAAACTTGCCAGAAGACAGTGTGTGCATCCGCACACTAACGACGGCGCCAAACCGCTGGAAGAAACGCTGGAGGAGGGTCTCGGGAAACTCCATGGAGGCCCCATGGACACACATACGTCAAGGCACTGCTACGATCCGTAATGGACACAGATCCGGTGCCATCCTGCAGCTGCAAGGTATGTCCCTCGTACCTCTGGAGAAAGTCACGGTACACCACTTTACCCACAAACTTTATAACTACAAAGTGAGCAGTTACCAGCTCAACACCGTAGATGTCCAGCACCGGGATATGGAGCATGTCACACATGACAAGCTCCACTACAGGGTACCCCACACGTCCAGTAAACTCCAAACCCACGGAGTTGACCCTCACAACAGGGGGAAAGATGGCCGTCCATCGCAAACGTGCCATGTCCACACCAACCAGGAGGGAACAGCAGGGAGGGTAGACACACCCACACCCCCTGCCGACTAGAGCGGCAAACACCCCAACTACCAGAGAGGCCAGGCGACACGTCTGCACCTCACGGCTGCTAGAGCGCAACTCCAAATTTTGTCAGAGAATTGATAAACAGATACGTACACTCTAATCTCTAGACACCTATATATTCCCAGGTATGAAAAGTAGCTGAAAGATCAAGTAACGTTTTGAGTATTTTTTACTAATGGGTTCAGGAAAGAAGTTGTAATGAACCAATTGTTTGCTACGTTGATCCACTGTTAAAGACAGTAAGAACCGGTAAAGTTGACTGTCGATAATACTGTAATATATATTTGCTTTGTTGATGTTCCTTTACCAACTTAAGATGACATGTAAATCTTTAAAGAAATTAAAAAAAACTGTTGAAGAAAATCTCTCAGTCAGAAAATGTATTGTATGACACTTCAAGAAACAGTTGGAACTAATCACTGAAACAAGTGAGGGTCACAAACGACCATGACCATGTATCATATCATTTAACATGTCACTATAATGAGGTGACACTGTGACAAGTTGGTTTGGCCATCCAACCAGACTCAGGCCATAACTGACCATCCAATCCGGTTCAGACCATCCAACCAGACTCAGACCATCCAACAAGGCTCAGACCATCCAACAAGGCTCAGACCATCCAACAAGGTTCAGATCATCCAACCAGACTCAGTCGACCTAGCCAGACTCAGACCATCCAACAAGGCTCAGACCATCCAACCAGACTCAGACCATAACTGAACAAAACCCAAAACAGGGTTCAGATCCGAGTTAAATAGGCTACCATCCTTGAACTTCGATACCAGACCAGAACAAAGCGAATCGAATAGAATCTAATTGAACTGAATAGGATCTAACTGGGCCAGCGCACACCTGCGAACCACAGTTCATGCGCTAGATCACGTTCGCTACCAGACTGAAGGGTTGGTGTTTATTTTGAGGTCCCATCAACCCAGCGGACAATATCGAAGAGTTACGCCAGTTCAACGCCGAATCATCGTTGGTTCAAAGTCGAACCAACTGCAGTCTTGAATATTAATATATACTGAGAACGACATGAGAGATTCGACAACAGCATTGATCACAGACGAATTATTTCGTGTCATCAATGCCTCTGCAAGTGATGCTAATGCACGAACTCACTCTTATGTAAGATGATTGGCATAAAAATGTCTCCGTCTCATGAGATCCAACATTTTTCTTAATGCAATACACCTGCCACTAGCATCCCAAGTTATCTGCACGCCACAGTGTGTAACCAGCAGGGACCAGCACGGGGTGTGTGACCAGCAGGGACCAGCACGGCTCCCAACCTGTCCTCTTAAAAAGAACGTCGCTTTTGGCCGTTTGCCCGTATGGCCGAATATGGACGTAATTTGAAAATAAAAATAAATTTGGGATTTTTTTTTCAACAACAGTAAGTTAAGGGTCCTCTGGTAGGTTAGGTGGGCAGGAAATTCTCATAAAGTTTCAAAACGTTATGAAAAACGTTAATTTAAAGTGTCCTCTTATAACCTCTCCGCGTACGCCGGAGACGAATTCCCGTTTTGAATGAACAGCATGTTAAAATTTATGAATGCGTCTGTGGGGTTGACCGCTGAATGTAATGGACTTGAGTCGAGGACGGGTTGTATTTTGAGAACGGGCTGGCAACTCCACAGTAGTTAATCCCGGGTACCTGTTTACTGCTAGGTGAAGAAAGGCATTAGGTGAAAGCAAACGTGCCCAACCATTCAACCTGTCCTCGACCAACCCGTCCTCGACTCAAGCCCGGGATTCGAACCCGGAATTCCCGATTGAAATTGAAATTGAAATAAGTCCCGATTGTGAGTCGAGAATAAACCGAATCGAGAAAGTTAAATAACAAATAATATAATTACTTTCATTATCAACTAATTATACTGAATAACATTATTTCAAAGTGTATTTATTAAATTGGTCATTCTTTAATGTTTATATATATATATATATATATATATATATATATATATATATATATATATATATATATATATATATATATATATATATATATATATATATATATATGTCGTACCTAGTAGCCAGAACTCACTTTTTGGCCTACTATTCAAGGCCCGATTTGCCTAATAAGCCAAGTTTTCCTGAATTAATATATTTTTTCTATTTTTTTCTCATGAAATGATAAAGCTACCCATTTCATTATGTATGAGGTCAATTTTTTTTATTGGAGTTAAAATTAACGTAGATATATGACCGAACCTAACCAACCCTACCTAACCTAACCTAACCTATCTTTATAGGTTAGGTTAGGTTAGGTAGCCGAAAAAGTTAGGTTAGGTTAGGTTAGGTAGGTTAGGTAGTCGAAAAACAATTAATTCATGAAAACTTGGCTTATTAGGCAAATCGGGCCTTGCATAGTAGGCTGAGAAGTGCGTTCTGGCTACTAGGTACGACATATATATATATATATATATATATATATATATATATATATATATATATATATATATATATATATATATATATATATATATATATATATATATATATATATATATATATATACGTTTAGAGCGAATGTAATTCAAATTTCAAAGTGGAAATATAAACAATTTAGAAACTGCTGAAATATAGTTTTCATTACATTATACACCAACAGCTTACTCGTCTTCTTATATAAGTAAAATACTGCAAGCGACCCGGTTATGGGGAGAGCCCTCACAGCTGGGGTGTCCCAGTGGTCATGTGTGTACCAATGTTCGTGTACAACACATTCCAAACAATTTTCCTTGTTTGCTCTGTCAATTCTGCTGATATTTTGTACATCTTGTAATTATGAGTCCTCCAAATTCTTCATTATTCTAATGACGTGAGGTTTAATTCCTTTCCTCATAACTCATTATTCTGGAAGCAGACGATTGGTCACTGATTGGAACTGTTCACCTATGTACAACCAGGTTTAATTGGGGACCTGCAAGCTGATTGGTAGATCGTGTTTGGTAGGCAGCTGCAGGAGTTGCGGCCACACAGCTTACATTACGACCACACTCTGTGCTTTGGTTACACTCATTCGCAGCTCACTGTTACCTCAATACTCTCACATATCCTTTATTGTTAGCTCAAACCTCAGACCTCTTAGGTCTCTTACTGCCAGCCTCGTCCACACCTCTGTTCTCATTTTAGTCTTTACAATAAGGGAGCCGGTCGGCCGAGCGGACAGCACGCTGGACTTGTGATCCTGTGGTCCTGGGTTCGATCCCAGGCGCCGGCGAGAAACAATGGGCATAGTTTCTTTCACCCTATGCCCCTGTTACCTAGCAGTAAAATAGGTACCTGGGTGTTAGTCAGCTGTCACGGGCTGCTTCCTGGGGGTGGAGGCCTGGTCGAGGACCGGGCCGCGGGGACACTAAAAAAAGCCCCAAAATCATCTCAAGATAACCTCAAGATAACCTCAAGATGCCAAAACTAGAAGACAAGAAAAAGAGGTGCTATGATCACTACATACAAAATAGTAACAGGAATTGATAAAATCGATAGGGAAGATTTCCTGAGACCTGGAACTTCAAGAACAAGAGGTCATAGATTTAAACTAGCTAAACACAGATGCCGAAGAAATTTAAGAAAATTCACTGTGGCAAACAGAGTGGTAGACGGTTGGAACAAGTTAGGTGAGAAGGTGGTGGAGGCCAAGACCGTCAGTAGTTTCAAAGTGTTATATGACAAAGTGTTCCTTGTGTATCCTGTGTTCTCCATTGTATGGATATTAGAGTTGCCCTTGAATCCTCAATCAGTAAAGATTACATTTTAATTCTCAAGTATTCTTTACCAAGATCCTTATACCCCCTTGAGTTCATGATTATTGGCTTCTGCCTTTCCTGTGAGGTCAATAAAACACATTCAGATTCTGACCAGGGAGGTTGTAGCAGTGTTTAATGAGTTTTTATTTATTAGTTTTAAATTAATAATCCCTTCTCTTTTTGTTCCCACCTTATTTAATATTTCAGAGTTAATAATTACCTGTAGTTCATTGGGGGTCACTTCGATCTGCAAGCAGTGTTAAGGTGGGGTGTTGAGTGAGTAAAGAAAGTAAAGCAGTTGGGGTTATTACATCCCAGTGATACATGGCGGCTGAAGATCTCGGTACTCACAAATGTGTACAATAATGTGGTGGCAACAATGAAGAAGACAATGGAAATTTCATTTCATTTTCAGGTATACAGTTGTCGTTGAGCTGCTGGTCACCTGGGGCCAGATTCACGAAAGCACTTACGCAAACACTTACGAACCAGAACATCTTTTTTCAATCTTTGGCGGCTTTGTTTCCAATTATTAAACAGTTAATGAGTTCCGAAGAACCAGGAGGCTGTTTATAACAATAATAACAGTTGAATGGGGAGTTTTCATGCTTGTAAACTGTTTAATAAATGCAACCAAAGCTGTCAAAGATTGAGGAAAGATGTACACGTTCGTAAGTACTTGCCTAAGTGTTTTCGTGAATCTAGCCCCTGGGATTTACTACCCAACGACAGAAAAAAAATCGCCAATTGTTTAGCGTATTGCGTGTCTTATCTAGCCTCAACTATTACCAGACCTCACGTTGGACCTTGCAAACAATGTCTACAATTTTGTTCCCTTTTATTTAAAAGGGCAAAGTATTTATTTTATTTTGTAAACCATAACCTAGCTGATTAAAAAAGAACAGAGACCTACCCGATTTTGATCTGCTATTTGTATTAAAACAAATTTTCATGCCTATGGCAAGGCGAACAAAAAATAAAACAGGAATATTTCAGTCGTGGAGGTAAAACAACAAATTTATATAAAAAATAAAGCAATTGTTTAGTGGGCATAATATTAGGGCTTGGTTTCTGTCTCCACAAAGAAATCACAGTCCATTTAGGGACATTTAGGTACACAATCGACTTGATAATGGTCCAGGACGGACCGAAACGTCGTCGTCTCTTCAGTTTCTAGTGCGTGGTCTGGTCAACAGGTACTAGATTCATGTACTAGGTTCTCCAAGGTCGTAACGGTTGCAGGGAGGGAGGGGGTATACCAGCATTATCCTCATTTTAATACTATCAAAATCCTCAGATTAGGCAAAATTGTAATTAATTTTGTCAATAAAGATGTTAATAATAATAAGGGAGGGAGGTCCAAACATGAGGGAGGGAGAGAGGATGAGGCAGGAGGGAGGGATGACCTAACAGGAAGGATGAGGAAAATGGGGAGGGTGAGGCGGGAGGGACCAGTTCGTCTGGTGTTCAGTTGACTGTGGGACGCTGGAGGAGACACGTCTGTTGGACCGGACTCTCCCGACACACTTGCTCTCACTCATCCACCATCATTAACTACAACACCTCCACGTGTGGGGGACTTGCTCTGCACCACATCCAAGGAACGCTTTCACCGCCATAACGCATTTCTACTAGAGATACATTTATACTCAATTTCTGACGAATTTGTAGTAGTCGCCACTCGCTAACTATTCAAGTGAGAACAAGCGGTTGCAGGATGAGCTGTCCATATGCCAGGGAAAATGGGTGAGTAACTTTTGTGTATTTTAAACCTCAAACGCTTATTTTTGTGTGTGTAACATTAGCTCCCTACGCTTAATGTGTGTGTCCTAATGGTTTGGTGCTACTGTCTGATTAGTAAACGGATATGTAATTAAATATGCGATTCTATTGAGAATCATTAACCCAAGTCTTAAGAGTTTATACATACAGGCTCGTGGGGCCGTAGAAAATTAAATCGGTTTGTATTTATAAAAGAACGTGACCTGTAGTTAAGGTTCGGGTTAAGTACCGCCACTAGTAATGAGCAGCATTTTTGGGCATTGTAGATACTTAAGAGGCCATGGTGAACTATCCATACTCAAAGTAGAATGCTAATGTATCACGTTCCTAATTTGCTGAGTTAGGATATAATCCGTAGCCTAGCGCGATAACTGCTCGTAAAGCTTTTCTTAATAAACTCCAAGATTATATTTCGTGTTCTATTTCCTGTGTTTTAGACATGTCTAGATTGACAGCGTTAGAGCTATTCTTACATTTGAGAGTAGAGTAACTCTCTAAGTCAAGGAGAACGAAATAGAGAGGCAAGGTCTTCTGTATGCAAACTGTGGTAGTATTGCGTCATCCCGCCCTGAGCAGATATATATGAATTGGGTATATCGGTGTTTTATACAGCATATCATCAATACTTAAAAGTTTAGATCAGTTGTAGACTTATGATGTACTAATAGTCATTACTCGGTATTACCTACACATTCTAGACGAAGTATTTTATTGCATTTTATAAATACAGTGTTAGCGTTAAATTTAACGCAATCAGCTCTAAACCTTATGGTCCTGGGTTTGATTCTAGGGCAGGAAGAGGCGTTAGGGTGCGTTTCTTTACACCTCTCTCCACCTAGCAGTAAATAGGTACCAGCGAGTTAGTAAACTGTTATGGGCTGCATCCTAAGAAAGGGAAATCATTGGCTAAGAGAACGATAACTTAACTGTTCCTGAGGTTGGCAAACCAATCTTATTTTATTCACTCTAAAAACCAAATAAGCCGAATAAGTATATTAGGTTTCAAGGTGTATAGGAAGTAATATTTGTGAGTACTGTAACTACTAGCAGCATGGGTGGTGGTCTACTTAACACATTCCTGAGAGGTTGACGACTGCTAACAAATAGCGGCACTGGACTCCCGCGCCCCTCCTGGCAATACCAGGACAAAACTCGTTCAGATGCTCCGACCACACACACAAATATGATCAAAAGTTCCTAGATATTATATTATGGCTATACGTCTGTGCCCATGTCATAAGTCGGTTCCTTAATGTCATTCCCTGTATTAGAGCAGAAAGACGTAAAGATGCAGACGGTAAGTTAACGCTGAAAATTAGATTATGGTTCAAAATTAAGACGTCCAGCCTACACATCTGAACAGAAAGTGGCGACCGAAACGTCGTCACTGTCTTACCAGGTGTGTGGTTTGGGTGTCTAAGCAGCGATTCCAGTCAAACAATCCACGGCATTTTGACATAGAAATCCCCAACATCAAAATACAGGGGTACTATAAATCAAAGCTGCTCGCAAACCAGCCCATCCTCCGAATAGACTACCTTTAATACTAAATGTAATAAGTACAATCCAGACTATCGGCATAGTACAGAAATACACTTAATTGCCAGCATCGCACCAAAATATTGTGAATATTAGTTGACCTGAAAAACTGTATAGAAAACCACGACCTAACCTAACCTTGGGAGTGTAGGAGGACAAGCATGTAAATAGCATTTATTGCTTCTTAATTACAATTTGTACTTAACCTATAGCTATAATATTACAATTTTATAAAACTAATAAAATAAAACTAAAGTCTTTCAATAAATTATAAAGTAACTCGGGATATTTTCAAAATTTGTATAAAATCTTTGTTTAATAAAACTGAAGGAAATCCTATATATTTAAAACTTGTGTATATAGAATTAAACACGAAAACTTCAACCTAAAAATTTTGAGTGTATTAAAAGAAAATGAGAATATATGGGGTGGTAAATGTAACAGCACAATAAGTTTAATTATGTACTATGCAGACAGTCAGGAATGTGCTTATTACATTTATTATTAAAACGTACTGTCTATTCGGAGGAAGGATTGCGCAAACATCCACTTTTCGTATGCCTGGGCAAGTTAGGTTAGGTTCAATGGTTTTAGTTCATTTTCTTTCCGTTGCCAACTAGAGGCCGGGCTGATCTAACATAAGGTGATATATATCAACAAATTAAAAACATGGTAATTTGGTTAGCTAAAGCAATACCCAAAGGCTATGGATATTAGGTCAAGCTGTTTTTACATCTTTTTTGTTAGGGTTCGGCTGTGAGCCAGGTACTAACAGGTTCGGGTATTCAAAGATAGGCTTTCCCAGAACACGATCCAACAATTACTGCTGGGTGCACAGGAGCAGTACCCAATCATCTCGCCCTATCCAGGATTAAACGCGAGGTCTTCTCTATTGCAAGGTGAAACACTACACCACATGGTACCCTCCTCCCGCCTTTCCCCCGCTTCTGTCTGTCCGCGTACGTTTGTTTCGCTCTGTTCTGTTAGCGCTGAGCTGTTCGCTCTGTTCTGTGGCATTCGTTGGTAACTTCCGAACTGCGCGTGAAGCCTCGCTCCCTTCAAACTGCGTATTAAAGACCACTGGGCAATGCGGGGTCGCGAACATCGTATACACGCAGTACTCTATGTATAGTGCACAAACCTACCCACTTAATCTGCTTAGGCTCTAATTTGTTGTCCCCTAACTCCCCTTGCCACTTCGGGGGGCATAGGGTGTTTATGTAGCTTCAGGGCACCAACCCCCCAGCCACAGGACATGGCGAGAAGGCACCCCCTAAGCATAACTAATACCCTATCAAACACAAACTAAAATACACATAAATGGCAGATCTCATCACAACCCACAAGAGTTAAGATGATAATAATAACACACAATAATAACATGAAAATAAAATACACAAAATGGAACTAAAGTGCCGTAAATTACTTCCCACAATATATAGTCCTTGAATGTAGTTTTTTTTATCATAGAAGAGGCAAGATGGTCCACAACGCAGTCGGTGACAAAGAGGACAGATTGTTCCTTTTGAGCGATGATCACTAACCTACTGTACTCCTTTATATAGTGTTTATTTCACACTTGGGTAGCACCGATATATCTTATCTTATGTATTAACACGTTGTACTGAACGGGGTGAGAATAGCTTGAGCTACCTCATCCCTTTGTGTGTATTTTACCTCAATAAACTTATTTCAATTTCAATCTTATCTTGGGGTTATCTTGAGATGATTTCGGGGCTTAGCGTCCCCGCGGCCCGGTCTTCGACCAGGCCTCCTTTTTGTTACATACCCCCCCTGGAAGCGGCCCGTAGCAGCTGTCTAACTCCCAGGTACCTATTTACTGCTAGGTAACAGGGGCATCAGTGTGAAAGAAATTTTTTGCCCATTTGTCGCCGCCTCTACTGGGGATCGAACCCGGAACCTCAGAACTACGAATCCGAAGCGTTGTCCACTCGGCTGTCGGGCGCTCTAAGAGTATATCACTTTAGAAATATTTGACCCAAATCCTTTGGTCCTGATAAGATGGGTGGATTAATATTAAAGTTCAATTAACTCTAGAAATATTTATAAAAATGACCGGCATAATATTCACAAGAGCGTTAGTCTCGTAAATTTGCTTATATTCACAAGAGCGTTAGTCTCGTAAATTTGCTTATATTCAGACTGATACCCGGCTGTGCCCTGGTCGAGTCTGCCTGCTCCTACACACACATTTCTTTTCTTTGTAACCACTTTCACCACAATCTCCATTATTTTAGCCAAAAATTTTGTTTATACCCAAAATGCAAATCTATAGTCTTAACTTCGGTTTACGTATGAATGTCTGTATACTTTCGCTTTTAAAGAAACGTTACTCTATGGATTCAGGGGCTGAACGTTTTATATCTACTGACTTCAAAAGGGGCACTGGGGAAGCCGCCCCCCCACCCAGCTCCCTATGACACTCCAGAGACATCACAAAAAATCCTGTAAAGTTTAACGAGGCTAGCCGCAAGCGTCTGGCCTCCAAACTTCACATACAGGTTCAGTTGTTTAGATATTGATAAATTTAAATATTGGGATAAATCACAAGACAAAGTCAAATACTAAATTGGACTAGAATATTATTAACAGTTGAGACCAATGCAACTAAAAATTGAGGTGTTCCAGAGTATGATAGATAGATAGCAAGACAGATCTTGATATATCTATTATTTATCATAGTTCATAGTAGCAGTATGGAATCGTGGAAAGACAAAACAAAGTAAACAGTGATAATCTTAGCGTCAGCCCACTAAGATAACACTGAATATAAATCACGGGTTTAGAGTTTGGCTCTTGTCTCGAATTGAAGTAAACAAAAAAAAGAAAAGTTTCGACTGGAAAAACAAACTGAAATGAACCAAAACATTGTTATAATTTCTGGCAACAATGTAATTGAGAAAGAAGAACGAGATCTCTGGAGGCTTGGGAGGGTGGGGCGCGTGGCGTCAGGTTGCCAGCCCCGGGGTTTTGGGGGGAACTTCCCGCCCGCCTTGACTAAGATTCCGGATAAAATTGGTTTTGAAATGCAGTTGCAACGGTGATTATTATTGGGATGAGTTTTGATAGAATATTTTAATTATCCCAGGTAAACGTGTTCACTATAAGAAAAGGTCACCACAGTAGACCCATAGGTTTTACCAGTGTCTTTTCCAACTCTGAATTTGTTCACTATGAATACATTGTTACAAACACTTATTCAACACTGTTTACATCTTCAATTCCTGATTGATTTATATACTCTTTATATCGTTTCTCCACTAATCAAGAGTGTAAACAGCAATGCTCGCAGTCCATTTTCGCCAGGTATATTCCGGGGGCTGGGGAAGGATTTCTACTTGTTCTCTCTAAGCTTTCCAGAGTGGTAGTAGGCAAGGACATTAACTTGCATTGGTGCGGGGACCTGCAGAATCGCCACTAATACTTTATTTTTATTTTCTGCTAGGCTATGGTTCCCCATTACAATTATAGGTGGCACCTTCCTCCCCCCCCCACAACCCCTTTCTCCCCTTTTTATACAATTGGGTACAGGAGTAGACGACTTTTGACTCCTCTTGGGAGATGCAGAGACGTGTCCATTTCTGTAGCTACCTCATGGGTAAGCCTTACTATATACAAGTGTTGTATCTATCGTACCTGAACTCAATTATGGGTTCACCATAGCCCGTGCTACATGGACACTTCGTTCTGAGTTGCTAAATCTAAAACAACAACAATATCATAGCTGGCTGGAGTTACTGTTGTACCGGATGGATGGTCACTTGACTGTTGTTGTTGAAGGATGCTCACTTGACTTGTTTTGGTGACCGGCAGATCAGCTGCGACTCGCATGTATACAGGTCGGTGTAATGTACTCTTATTTTCTGTTTGTTTTAGCTTTAGTTCATATGCAGTTTGCTTATTGTTATAGTGAATAGAAAGTGCTTACAATTTATATATTGTATATTATATGGCTTGGTATTATTGCAGGATGTAACTGAACTGTAATTATTTGATCAATAAAGTCACAAGTCTGGCAATGCATTTGATTACCTCACTTATCATACTAGTTTTTTTCCCTGGAACAAAACCCAGTTAACAACCAGGTACCCAATTACTGCTGGGTGAACAGTTAAGGACTAGCACCCAATTAACCCTCCCTGGTCAAGGACTAACCCATACCAAATTGCTCGCGAGTCAAGAAGTGTTACCACTACACCAGCATCTTGAGGTTATCTTGAGATGATTTCGGGGCTTAGCGTCCCTGCGGCCCGGTCCTCGACCAGGCCTCCTTTTTGTTACATACCCACCCACCCCTCCTGGAAGCCGCCCGTAGCAGCTGTCTAACTCCGGTACCTATTTACTGCTAGGTAACAGGGGCACCAGGGTGAAAGAAACTGCTCATTTGTTTCCGCCTCCACCGGGGATCGAACCCGGAACCTCAGGACTACGAATCGGAAGCGCTGTCCACCTGACAGCTGGGGGTCAGGCAGAATGGATCTAGCATGACAGAGCTCATTGTGAAACATCGTAATGAAACCAAAGTTGATCTCAAGGTGAAAAGACTAGAAAGTCAATCTTGACTAAAGGTAAAAAAAAAATGTGTATAAAACATCTGGGAAATACCCGGGGCCTCCCAGTATACGAACCTGTACGTACACGAGCGCCACATTCTCATGCTATGCTGGCCCGTGCAGCGGCCGGCCCCAAGGTCGCATTTATCAATCTTATGGTCATTGTCTATTGACAATCGGTATCAAGTTGTAAATTTAACAATAATATATAGGAATTTGTGCATAGGCCAAAATAAAATTTGATGTTTGATTCGTTGGCAATTGTATTTGTAGAACGGGGTTGAAACAATAATAGTTGCGGTGATTAGAATATAGAAAGCGAAGCACTGTCGAGAAAAGTTCGAATGGCATTAGTCAGAATCTGGAGTGAAGTGAAAGAAAGGAGAGCACAGTGTGTCACAAAGCTAGCTACGTGATGCTAAAAAAATAAAATGACACACGATGGTTAGTCATACAGAGGCATGTGATAAGTAGTCTGCACTGACAGCCTCTGGGTTCATTATGAGATACCATGAACACAAGAAACATCTCGATACGTTAAGAAACGTTAAGATAAGGTTAGCAGTGATACTAAAAGTCCCCATCTCGCAGGATGGTTAGTCATACAGGGACATATGTTCAGTAGCCTGCACTGGCAAATTTTGGGTGCAATATGAGGATAAATTAAAGAACACGTGAGTGAATAAAGTAATTACAAAGCTCCAGGTACCTTATGCCAACTGACCTGAAAGGTCTAATAACTGGGCATTCGGTGATGTAGTGTGGGAAATCATGCAGCAGTTTTGCACCTCCAGGTGCAAACTCAAGAGTTTGCACCTGGTAAGCTTGCAGTTGTTTAACTTATCTATTTTCAACTCTACGGAACTCATAGGTCATATTTCACACTTGACAATAAAAGTGGCATAAGGTTCTTTATAAATGTTGTTATTTTTTTAAGTATATAACTTTGGCTGGTCGGGATAGGCCCATGTTCGACCCACACCCCAGACAACTCCCCCCGGCAAATTTTGGCAAGACTAGCCCTCGTGTCTGACCTCCAACTCTGGACAGACGTGGACATTCTCATATAGGTATTGATGTATGAACCTAAGAATTGTGGGTAAGTTATATATTGGCCCTTGTGGGGTGCGGGGGGGGAGGAGTGGGTGGCCCTTTTTTTATATATATACATGGCCATGAGGGGCTGCGCTGTTAGGACACAAGATGAACGCAGTAAGATTAATTGAAATCAAGTTGAGCAGCGTGACGTCTGTTGAAGTCTGGTTACTGTTTTTGGAGGCGGGTTTTGACCTCTACGGCGCTGTGTTTTATGGTGTGGTGCGACGTGTTTGTGGTGTGGGTGATAAAGGCCTGGCCCAGATGACTATCATCATCTGGCCAGATGACCAGTTCTTACACTTGACCCATTAGTGACCCAACTTGTCTTGCTACTCGTAAAGTGGTGTTGGACCGGTCCTGCGTTGTTATTGTTGTGCTCAACCGGTCCTGCGTTGTTGTTGTGTGTTGAGCCGGTCCTGCGTTGTTAGCCGAGGAGGAGGAGCAGGGTGGGTAAAGGCACAAAAATAGATTAATTCATTTTAGATTAGAGTAAATAAATCTTAAATTAAATTAGTTGGTCATTTACATAATCTTTAGCGAGTGTGCAGTGTCTGGCCTTCACCACTGGTGTCGCCACCGTCACGCGACCCTTGCTGGAGGCTATAGTCTTGTTAACACCGCTTTATATACACCAATAATCTCAAGTTGTATTTCCCAAGAATCATTGGATATTATGAACTCTCGTGTGGTGTGTGGTGAGTGTCTCGACAATCGACTCTCGGCTGTTCTTGGAACCAGTAGAGTAAGATTCATCCAGCTAGACGCATCTACACGAGGATATGATATTTCCGTGATCCTTTTTTACCATTAACTAACAGATAAAATTGTAGGATATATAAATATTTAACAGCTTTGTCATAGGGGGAAGTAATAACATGGAGGTGTTCACTTCAAGGACGAGACTGTCTACTCCAGCTGTCACGTGGTTTTTTATTTAGTTTGCTTTTGTTTGGGTCGTGTTAAAATAGGAACCAGCAAGTGTTTGTTATAAGAAATACGCCGGTCTGTTTCTCAATTTTACCTGGACACAACAATGTATGAATTTTGTTCCACACGAGGGACAAACCACATATTAGCTACAGGGACTGAAAGATGAAAGGCTGTCGGTTAAGAGCAAGAGTTTTACGTAGAATACAATCAACACTCGTCCATTAAACACAACAGATAATGACCCACAATCACTTTCACACTAGGAAGATGAGCCAGCTTTCGAAACACAAATTCTTAAGCAATCCTGCAGAACGGCTAAGACACAAGAGCCTGGCCAATTACACACACTTGAGTCAACTTCTTCTCGGGTCGATGACATTTAAAACTGGATACACGTAGCACCAAGCCTCGGGGTATCTCGTTACCTCCAAATGAAATGACTAATAAGAATCATTAAGTGTAACTAGGTTTACCTGACTCTATGCCTTCAACAAATCACTAGGCTGACCTTTCAGTTGGCATTACCACCTTTGTCACTGTTAATAGTAAATAAGCAGATAATTATCAGAAGACGCTAGGCTACTGTGGCCACACACGCCACAGATGGTAATAACTTTCCCCTCTCTTTTTGCCTCTAGTGTACAATAAGGCCTAGAATAGGTTAGGTGTTTTGGTTTCTTTGGTAATTATTTGTTTTTATTGTGTGTGGGTGAAGTATGTATTAAGGTATGTGCTTCAGAAGAGGAAGTAAACAGCAATATTAGATACAAATTCGAGCGCATATTCACTTGTCATTTTTAATTTTTTTAATTTTGCCCCGAGGGGCGAGTTTATTGGTGGACACACCGCCATAGCAGCATGTACAATACTCCCCAAAAGGAAGAAAACCCGCTGGGTTGTTCATCCTGTCACTTGTACCCAGGTTGGTGTTTTTCAAGCAAAAACAGGCTGGGGCGGCTGCTGCAATAGCGCGCATTTTTGCCAGTTGTTTTAGATTCAGCTACTGGAAACAAAGTTGCAAGTAGCACTGGCTATGGTGAACCCGAAGTGGACTTACCTGGCACAGGAGCGGGGCTGTAACTGATTTTCGCCAATATCGCAATTAAAACATGTGCCAAATAAATATTATGAATGCAAATAATTACTAACCTAATCCAAACCCCAAACCTACCCAAGGCTTAACTACACACATTCGTGATGTATAATAATTATTTATGTTTGAGAAAATACTGTCGTTAAGATCGCCGCAGTTTTTCGCCTGACGATGGGTAGCATCCTAGACGATAAAGTCTCTCTCAAATGACAACTATTCTAACCGGATAATTGTTAGTCAGTTTTAGGCTTTTATTACTCTTGTATATATGAACAATTCACTTGCAGCTTTATTAATTAGGTTATCTATGCGAGAGGGGTCTGTTTGTCCAGGGGGGTAGGGGGAACTTTGGAACAAAGGAACTTACGTAACTTTGCAGGGTGAAGGCTCTGGAGCGTGGGACTGACATAAGAAGGTCGGGTCGGCCTCTGTTAAATATTTTTAGAAATATTATCGTTTATAGACCCCCTCCATGAGATTTTTATGGAGTAAAGTATGAAATACTTGACGTTTCAAATAGTTATTCAGTGCTTAATAATAAATTTTCTGAGCAGTGGGTGGATAGAGGAGGATGAGAGTTAAGAGGAAGTGAGGGACCGAGGGATGGGGATGTAGTAAAGACTAGAGAAGAGGCGGGGGAAAAGGGTGGAAAAGAGTGGGGGTGGGGGAGAAATTGAAATTGAAATAAGTTTATCGAGGTCAAATACACACAAAGGGATGAGGTAGCTCAAGCTATTCTCATCCCGTTCAGTCCGTGTTCACACATATATAGACACATCACAAACAATAAACATATTACCAAACATTCTGAGAGATAAACATATACATTTCCTCCTTTACACAAGTAGCATGGTATCAGACGTACACACAAATACTTTTATGACATAGGTATACTGTATAGACAATTTGCAAGAGACAGGTACATAATTCAACAAAAGATTAGTCTTGGTGCAAAATTCTTATATCTCTCCAGAATATCATCAACCTTTCCGTTGTGACACATCCAGGCTATTTGTTCAGGAACAGTCCTTATCTCAGTGTTTCTATATACATTAATCAACGGACAATCAAGAACATAATTGGCAAGGGTGTGAGACCTTAACATACCACATAGTTTACACTTCGTGTCATTATCATGAACACCTATCCCATATTCCCAGTAATATTTGTACCCAAGCCTGAGCCGCATGTACACAGTCACTCCAAGCATTTCTCCTTTTACCGTAAGTGAAATGGGTATTTTGACTCGCATACATGTAGTGTTGCATGGTTTGGCTTCTCTCATACATTATATCTCTCCTCTCCACTCCTGCCTGTGCCTGAATATTTCTGATTTTGCTTCTTATTTGTCTCATTGTGAATTCACATTCAATATCAACTTGTGGTCTTGATGTGGCACGTTTGGCCAGGTCATCCGCCACCTCGTTGAGCACTATTCCAACATGAGATGGAATTCACATGAACTTCACATTGTGACCTTTCTGCTGTATCTCAGTTATCCTTTTCTTACAATCCTCAACTAGGAAGGCGTACAATCCCAGCCACCACCAGGTATACTCCTTTCTAGTATACAGTGTATAATTATCATATTAGTATAAAGATATTTCTCTTTATAAATAAGGCACTTGAAATTTTGTAAACGTAAATCAATTTTAAATATACAATTATTTAAGAATAAAGTTATTGTTGCTGTTTTAGATTTAGCTACTCGGAACGAAGTGTCCATGTAGCACGGGCTATGGTGGGCCCGGAAAAAGTTATTGATTTATTAGTAAGGCGAGATGTTGCCCGCAGCGCCCTGAGGTCTTGGCGTCCACACTCCTCAAGACTCTCCCCACCACCTCCTGCAATATTGCAACTGGTCTGAGTAGTCTTTTATTTAAAGTTTTTTAAAATAGTACTTAGAATATTGCAAAATCCTAAGGTGATCTTATAATATTGTGAGAATTACATCAAACTTGGAATACATTTTCCATAATGGGATAGGTTGAGTTAGAACTGGTTAGGTAAAGTTAGGCGAAGTTGTATTTAGACTCCTTTTCTACATGTAAAAAATTTAAGGGAAGATTATTTCTCATCGTGGAGTAATTGGCTCAACTTGGCTACTTGGTTCAAAATGTATTTTTTTAACAATTCCCATTTCTGTAATAATGTTTTTAATTGACAAAATCAGTAGGAGCCATGAGGAAGATTCGAACCTATGCATTGGGTACTCCAAAACACCTTAGACTACTACACCACGACATGGTAAAAAACATTGCAACCTGGGATTCAACTGAATCCTTGAGGGTTCCCGAGGCTTTCACTGAAACCTAACCAGAATCCCAGGTTGCCATGTTTTTACCATATCGTGGCGTAGTGGGCTAAGGCAGTGCTCATGGAGTACTCAGAGCATAGCTTCGAATCATTTTCACGGTTCCTACTGATTTTCTCATTGATTTATCCCCTTAATGTGAATTCTTTGTGTTTGTGTGTGTGTGTGTGTGTGTGTGTGTGTGTGTGTGTGTGTGTGTGTATGTGTGTGTGTATGTGTGTGTGTGTGTGTGTGTGTGTGTGTGTATGTGTATGTGTGTGTGTGTGTGTGTGTGTGTGTGTATGTATGTGTGTTTGCACAAAGTTGCAAGTGTCTTATGAGGACGGCAGTTGTTGCCCTCTTATGGTGACTGATAGCTGCCATCACCCATCAGTGTGAGGGGACGCTGCAAAACTTGAAACCAAGAGGAAAAATGGACAGTTACATACCACAGTGTCTAGCACAGATTAAGCAAATAATTGAGAAATGCCGAAGATGCACAGGTTAGGAAACCTTAGGACGGGCTGATCTAACACGGTGCAGTTACAAAGATTTCAACTAAGGTTTAAAAGAGCAGGTGTTACACACACACACACACACACACACACACACACACACACACACACACACACACACACACACACACACACACACAGGACATAATCTTACTGAAGCGAACATTGTCATAAATACTAAACGAGAACGAGTTCCTCGTTTAGTGGGCCAGTCTGAATTTTATCGTACATGTTCACTGATTTTAAAGAGATGAATAAACTAGTGTTTGAAGGAACATAAGAGTGCCGAGCTTCTAATCTCTGTTGTTTTGTTGTTGTTGAAGGTGCAAGTATATTTTTTAATTTTTATTTTTTTTTAATTTGTGTCGTACTTGTTCTTGATCCCGTGTGTGGTGTTGGATAGTAAAGCTGCGTCACAGAAGGTTAGGTTAGGAGGTTTCGGGTACGTTCATTTAGGGAATGTTTTCTGTACAGGCTTGAAGTGTAGAGAGCATGTTCGAAGCTGCGAGTCAATTACAGATTTGCTGAAATTTACTGGTTATTATGTTAGTAACTGAATTTCATGGCCCTCTACGATGATGACTTCAATCCTTCAAAACATTTGATAAATGCGCCTTAATATAGCCGCCAGCCTTACCATTTGTGCCACTTTAAAATTAAACACTGAGCTTTGGTAGGGGGGAGCCTAAACTAGCCTAGCCTAGCCTACAGACACGCGAGACCTCTGCTCCACTACCCTTTAGTCTAAAGTGAAGAAAAACAATATTAAGAGTGAATCGGTGGAGGCGCCTGGACGCTTTCGGGAACCTGACCCCATCATTTCCTGGACCCTGTAACCACCAGCAGACCTCCACCAGACCACCATAACCACCAACCCATGCCACCTCCTGACCGCACATCGCCTCTGGGGTCTGCAGATAGTCCTTTTGGTACCATGCCTGGTCTCCTACCATTGGTTACCTTACCTTGTGTTCGGGGCTTAGCGTCCCCGCGGCCCGGTCATCGACCAGGTCTCCTTCCTAGTTGCTGGATTAGTCAACCAGGCTGTTGGACGCGGCTGCTCGCAGCCTGACGTATGAATCACAGTCTGGTAGATCAGGTACTCTTTGAAAGTGTTTATAAAGTTCCCTCTTGAACACTGTGAGGGGTCGGCCAGCTATGTCCCTTATGTGTAGTGGAAGCGTGTTGAACAGTCTCGGGCCTCTGATGTTGATAGAGTTCTCTCTCAGAGTACCTGTTGCACCTCTGCTTTTCAACGGGGGTATTCTGCACATCCTGCCATGCCTCCTGGTCTCATATGGTGTTGTTTCTGTGTGCAAGTTTGCAGATACATTTTCACAGGCTGAATTTCATTTGCAACTTGTTCTCCTGGTTGCCAGTTCTGACAGTGGAAGAATCATTGATTGAAAGGTAACACCGCATCTCGCCTTCGAACCTCAAGGAAAAAAAATCTAAAGAACTTTCATTTATTGCGTCGGTATACTTGTTGAGGATTTTGTTACCATGTCACTACACATAAGGGACATAACTGGCTGACCCCTCACAGTGTTCAAGAGAGAACTGGATAAGCACCTCCAAAGGATACCTGATCAACCAGGCTGTGACTCATACGTCAGGCTGCGAGCAGCCGCGTCCAACAGCCTGGTTGATCAGTCCGGCAACCAGGAGACCGGGCCGCGGGGACGCTAAGCCCCGGAAGCACCTCAAGGTAACCTCAAGGTATGTGTTGGTTCATTACCAATAATCTCGGTTCATTACCGTCTTCATTACCCGAGCTCGGCAAGTTATCTAGTAAAGTTAAAGATTTGTCTTTGTTCCTTGTACCGTACGTATTTTGTTTTAGTGAATTTATTATACACCCCCCAGGGGAGTGCGTAGGGACCTTACAGCTGAGAGGACAGCGCTTCGTATTCGTAGTCCTGAGGTTCCGAGTTCGATCCCCGGTGGAGGCGGAAACAAATGGACAGAATTTTTCACCCTGATGCCCCTGTAATCCAGCAGTAAATAAGTACTTGGGCGTTAGATAGCTGCTACGAGCTTCTTCCTGGGGGTATATAACAAAAAGGAGGCCTGGTCGTGGACCGGGCCGCTGGGATGCTAAGCCCCGAAGTCATCTCAAGATAACCGATTCTGTAAGTGGCATGCAAAGGTTACAGAAACTAATAATGGGCTTTGGAAGTGAACACCAATATTCTTTTAACTAAACAAGTTAGTCACATTGTTAAGAGCTCAATATACATGGTGAAGGGGGGGGGGTGTTCTTGTAGGCCTAAGGAGAGCACGCTTAAGCGAGAGGTGTACTTACCTATCAATGTCTAAGAGTAAGCGAGGGTTTGACTAGAATAATAATTTGGAACAGGAAGGTTGTGTGTGTATCTCTACTCTAGGCTTCTTGAGGTTATCTTGAGATGATTTCGGGACTTTTTTAAGTGTCCCAGCGGCCCGGTCCTCGACCAGGCCTCCACCCCCCAGGAAGCAGCCCGTGACAGCTGACTAACACCCAGGTACCTATTTTTACTGCTAGGTAACAGGGGCATAGGGTGAAAGAAACTCTGCCTATTGTTTCTCTCTGGCGCCCGGGATCGAACCCAGGACCACAGGATCACAAGTCCAGCGTGCTGTCCGCTCGGTCGACCGGTTTCCAGGCTTGTATTCAGGTCCCGTAAGGTTGAAGCACTGACCCTCCCCAACATCCCTACACCAGTTATACCTACTCCCGGGTACCCATTTATTGCTAGGGGGAATAAAAGGCATTAGGTGAAAGGTTACGTGTTCAACCATTTCTGGTCTGCCCAAAAATCGACCCCGGGATCCCCGAGTATGAGTAGAGAACGAAGCCAACTCTACTTGAAGACCCGCTTACTAGCCCTGTTGTGTAAGTTAACTATTCGGACGTTCGAATTCTTCGTTGAATCTGACCGAATTTGACAAACATTTGTCGAATCTGGAATCAGTTGTGGATGGAGGTGGCTTCCAGACCTTGTTGGAGTGCCGTCCCCTTCTTGACCCCCCCCCCCCCGTACAGGCTACGAGCTTTTCCCTACAATTATGAAACTCGTTTGTTTCCCGGCAACCACTTGAACTGGATGGAAGAGCGACGTCTTCCTTCTTGCAGGTCTGAGTTCAGTCTCCGACTATCCTTAACATGTTCGTCATTTGTTTGTTTATTTACTAGAAATTAGTGGCATTACTTATTCATTTTACAGCGTAAACTGGGCCGCAGCGCTCGTTTAAATTTAATGTTTTTAAATTTTGCTCCGTGGGACGAATTTATTGTGCAGCGGCACTCATCCAGAGTGACTATGCCGCCAAAGCAGCATGGACAACACTCCCCAATAGGAAGAAAACCCGCTGGGTTGTTCATTCTGTCACTTGTACCCAGACACACCTGGGACTTCCTTAGCTGTCTCAAGTGTTCAATAAGGTTTAATCCTTATTAAACAAGATTAACATTTGCCAACCCCCTAAGATTTACCCCATCTTGCCCGTGCAAAGTGGGAGAATCTTTACAGAACAATATATTTGAGAAATAATATTTTCCTATTTTCTTCAGATGTTCACATGTGTCAGGAAGTGGAGAAGACGGTGTCGGGGTGTTTGTCTGGCTTCCTTATAGTCTAGGGTCCAGTAGCGTCATTCAGGCGGTGTGGGCGGAGGGTGACGGGCCGGGCGGGGCGTGAGTGGGTGAGGGTGGGGGAGTATGGAAGGGTGGGTGGTGGCGAGGGTGGGGGAGTACGGAAGGGTGGGTGGTGGCGAGGGTGGGGGAGTACGGAAGGGTGGGTGGTGGTGAGAATTATTGCCATGAAAAAGTCATGTTGACGAGCAATATAAATCTTGTTGAAGCCTCATCGCATTTACGAGTTACACGATTCATTACTGACTTGCGGATACCTTGTGACGGTTCCGAGGATCAAGATCCCCGCGGCCCGGTCCCTAACCAGGCCGCGTCCTGTTAGGCTAGCCCATCTGCTGGCGATGTACAACTCGTTTTCATGTTTTGTAGATAATTTTGTTACCTAGTCAAGCCTAAGTATAACATATATTTAGGTAATGTTACTACTGAAATTGCATGCTAGGCTTTTAAATTAAATATATATAATAATCTACTGGGTATTTGTTGAGTCCAGCTAGAATTGTATCTATTTGTCTAACTTTTTAAATGTTTCGGAATTCAGAAGAGGGGCGTTGGCGGGAGGTGTTTGGAAGAGGCTGGTTGGGTAATTTTTGTTATAGGGAAGCGGGTAGGGCCGGACAGCCGTGCAGGCAGGTGAGGACAGCATTGTTGTGTGAGTAAGAACACTCCCGCCGCCTGGCCTCCTAAGCTATCTTGTTTTGCACGGTGAAAACCTATACCAGCCGAACGTCAACCATTATCTTTAGAGTGTATCTCCCTCGTTCCACCAGTCAAGATGTAAGCGCCAGTTTTTACTCTCAAGGAGAAGCCTTACACGCAGTGGTTCCCTCAACAAGGTCGTAAAACCGTCTCCCGCTCCTCAGACGTATTCCTTAAGATTTTACTCAGGTAAACATTTTTAGTCTGACCGGGGGAATGACCTTACTACGGCTCTTTGAGAGGGCTGTGGTAATAAAAACAAGACTAAGCTAAGTCTGGGACTATCCCGGACGTAGGTTCGAACCCTCATCACGGCCCTTGTGGATTTGTTCATTTGATGTATCACAACGCTATTGTGATTTCTGTGTGTAATGTAAGTCTAAGCTACTTTATCCTTTAGGGATTTATATTTTCATCTCGATAAACTTACTTGTACTTGATGTTCAAACATGCACAAGATGCGCTATACGGGGTCTCTAAGATAGCCTCCAAGATCAACTCCAGTAGGATTGAAAACCTCGGCTGGAATACAATTATGACATTACGGCATGTGAGGTCGCCCATCTTGTGCGAACCATAAATAAAAGTTATATCTTTGGTTAGGATAGGTCGGGTTGAATTAGGGTTAAAGATTAGCAATGACATAAGGATGAAAATTCTCCCAAGTTTTGGCTCTACTCCCCCAGACCCACAGAGGTGGGTCGGCTATAATACCCACTCTGGACTATTCCCAGCACCCCTACATCATCCAGTCCCCGCTAACCCAGCCTGGTTATAACCCTTGCTGGGCACACCAGTCCGGAAGTATCGCTCTATCAACGTTATTTTAGCCTCGAGTTTGCCTGCTGTGTACCCGACACATGGTAGTTTTGCTCTGCTCTTGCGTAACCTGTACCTTGGGTCACGTAACCTACCGCATCTTGCGTCACGCGACTTACAACCTGCGTCACAACATACACCTTGCGTACCTGTCGCTTAGGCAGCTTTTGTGGTTTTGCCCTCAGCTTTAGTTCTTTTTTAATGATATACTGTGCACCTCTCCCTTTGTCTGCTGTGTCTTGTTTAAGAAAAAACAAAATACAAAATTGTCCATTTTACATACCTGTTTGACGGGGTTCTGGGAGTTCAACTCCCCCAAGCCCGGCCTCCAGAGAGTTTGGTCCACTAGGCTGTTGCTTGAAGCGGCCCACAGGCCAACATATTCACCACAGCCCGGTTATTTATCATCATCATCAGCTTAACTCTTGTGGGTTGAGATTACCATCTACCATTTTTATATATAGTACAGATATTTTTGTGTTGAGAGGGAAATAGGTATACTTAGGGGTGCCTTCTCACCATGTCCAGTGGCTGGGGGAATTGGTGCCCCTGAAGCTACATAAAAACCCTATCCCCCCCCCCAAGTGGCAAGGGGCGTTAGGGGATAATCAAAAAATACCCTACTCTTGGTGTGTTGTACCTTCAGTAACATACAATAAACACTGAATCAACGCTGAGTCGACCACATTGTGTGTATTTATACTTCAATAAACTTAGTTTCAATTTCAACGTTGAGTCGAGGCAGCCAAGCAGTTCTGAAAGATGGCCCCAAAAGTTAACAAATCCCTTTATGTTAATCCCTTTAACCTTTAACAAATCCTAACATAGCCTAGCCTAACAAACCCTAACATAGCCTAGCCTAACAAACCCTAACATAGCCTAGGCTAACAAACCCTAACATAGCCTAGGCTAACAAACCCTAACATAGCCTAGGCTAACAAACCCTAACATAGCCTAGGCTAACAAACCCTAACATAGCCTAGCCTAACAAACCCTAACATAACCTAGGCTAACAAAAATCAGACATTTGTCCTGACTGGGAATCTCTGGACTGCTAGAGGACGGTTGAGTGCGGTTGAGTGAGTGACGTCGCCACATTGTAGCATTAATACGCCAATAGTGTTGATGTGTCCCAAGCGTTCCTCTAGCTTATGGTCTTTTATTACACACGTGCTCACCTAGTTGTCTTTGAGGGGAAGAGGCTCTGTTTCAGCTTCTGGGTCTCTCCTCCCATCTTTAATAGACTGGTGTAGGGGGTTTCTGGGCCTAGGGCTCTGTCAACATGTCTACATTTGAAGCTGTGTGTAAGTCATTTACACATATTGGACACGTTTTACACGCTTGTGTGTACATGTTTAGCACTTTGCATATTTCTTAAACACTTCACACGCCTATCAAAGATCCTATATATATATATATATAATATATATATATATATAATATATATATATATATATATATATAATATATATATATAATATATATATAATATATATAATATAATATACGTTTAACATCAGATATAAAATTATAACTTGTTGCTGTGTAACTAGGATTATCATGTTTATTATAGACAGCCGAGAACCTTACTTTCAGTATTTAAATTTAACATACACACTACCATTTGTGTGCTTCAGTTTCAGCTGTGATGACCACAGGACTTGGTAAGGAGGGAGGAGGCAGAGATATGAGGATCAAAAATCAGAAAATGTAGGTCAGTCAACCAGTTGGTGGATAGTTGACCGTGAACACAGCCCTATCCTTGGCTATGGGTGGGTCCACAAATTATAGGCTTCTGTTCCTAATAAGTTTCGGTTTGGTGTCGATAAAAACCCAGAGGCCTAAAGTTCAAGGCCACCACAATAGGTTACTAATTAACCAGCCAGTATACGTTTGTAACAGTCTTGAGCTGTTCTAAGGAAGGTTATCTTGAGATGATTTCGGGGTTTAGTGTCCCCGCGGCACGGTCCTCGACCAGGCCTCCACCCCCAGGCAGCAGCTCGTAACAGCTGTCTAACTCCCAGGTACCTATTTGCTGCTAGATAACAGGGGCGCATCAGGGTGAAAGAAACATTTTGCCCATTTGTCTCCGCCTCCACCGGGGATCGAACCCGGAACCTCAGGACTACGTATCCGAAGCGCTGTCCACCCAGCAGTCAGGCGGAGCTTAGAGATCCGAGATAAATTGACCCCCGTTACACGTTAGTCCTTGACGAAAATCAGAAACAAATTAACTCGTGTCATTGTGTATACACGGAGAAGCGGGTTACACCTCTTGTGTACCTACCCAGCTGTATAAACCCTGTTCACTTGTTCACTTATATATGGTAGGCAGCTCTCACCCATCCACCGTCCGCTGCTAATTGCTAACTTTATTGCTACATGGTTTCTCTCTGGTGTGAGTTGACGACATAGCCTCATTTAACATTCTTGCTCCGTCAAATCCATGATCGAAAGCCCTACACGCCAAGCCTAAACAAAATATATTGTTTTGCAGAAATACCTTGATTACCTAGGCACGCTATGCCGGCCAGTCATGAGATCAATCTGATCTATAGAGAGAGAATGTAAGAACTCTTGTACATATCAAAAATTTAATTAAAGTATTTTATTGCTGCACTAACCAGTCAATAGATACCAGTTTAAATCTGGGTCCTCAAAACTCACCACGAGCCAGTTGGCCTATAACAGTCAGATCCCGTTCTTGGCCGCGTGACGCGCAAGAGAACACGAAAATAAGGCTGTCAAGAGTCATGTTATCTAGGCCACCGCCTTCAGGAAACTCCCTCACAACAACAAACTCTTTTCTCGAAAGTGTTTCTAGTCATAATCTTTGTTAGGAAATTTATAAACAATACATTTAGGCAATTTATTTTATTTGCAATTATAGATTAGAGTAACTTTCCCATAATAGACGTTAGGCTAATTGGTCGATAGCTTAACGCAAGTGATCTATCTCCTTTCTTAAAAACTGGTATCACATTAGCAACTTTCCATAACTCTGGCACTCTGCCTGACTCTATTGATTTATTAAATATGGTAGACAGTGGGTCGCAAAGCTCCTCTTTGCATTCTTTAAGCACCCTGGCAAACACTTCATCCGGCCCTGGGGATTTGTTTGGTTTGAGTTTTACTATTTGAGTGTTATGGTAGTGGTTGGGTAGCGAACCTTGGCGCGGTTAAGAGTGATATCTTGGTACACAACACACGCATATCTCTGGCAGTCTTCGTTCGCATACATAACACGCACTCGGAAAAATTTGTCATGCTTATATTCTTGGTAGGCTTTAAATATCTGGGATTGCCAGTCTTGCGAGTACTGACCAATACGGGTTACAAGCATGGGTGTGGTTCCTATACGTTTGTAACAGTAAAGTAAAAAGCAATACAAAAGTGACCCTTTTGCTAGGCTACCGTGAATGAGTGTGCTAGGCTACCATGAATGAGTGTGCTAGGCTACCGTGAATGAGTGTGCTAGGCTACCGTGAATGAGTGTGCTAGGCTACCATGAATGAGTGTGCTAGGCTACCGTGAATGAGTGTGCTAGGCTACCGTGAATGAGTGTGCTAGGCTACCATGAATGAGTGTGCTAGGCTACCGTGAATGAGTGAGATATAATATAATTATCTATCGTGGTCCAGCGGGTTACGATGCACGTCCAGTACGCTGGTCCTCGTCCCATATAGACCCCCTGGGGAGCAAAACTGGGCAAGGTTAGTTGGTGTAGTGACGAGTCATTGTTAATCGTATGTTGATTAAAACGTTAAATGAACATGTTTTATCCACAGGGAGCTTATGACTTCATATCTAATCCTAGCTCGGTCTATCCAACCATCTCGTGACATGGCCGAATCATCCCCTATCCTGCCCTAGCCCAGCCTATCTAACCATCTCGTGCCATGGCCGAACCCTCAGCCAGTATACTATACTACAGCATTCAGACGATGCTGGGCTTCACCCCTTGACTATAACGTGTGTGTTTCCTTCGTCAGGTTGGACGTGTCTCAGGAGGGCAGGAATCTGGCGGAGGAGTTCGGCGGCATCACCTATACATCGTACCTCAAGCTTCACCAACTCCTTAGTGCTCAAAGCTGCAAGTCAACGGTCCACGATGAACACCTCTTCATAGTCATTCATCAAGGTAAGGTTTATGCATTCTAGTTTTCGTTTTTCTTAAAGGTAATGTTGGCTAATTACACTAAAGGTGGATTTTTCAGGGTAATGGTGGTTCTTCAAGGGAACGGTAGTTTATGCAGTGTCTCCTGGGAAGGTGTTCTTTTCATATGAGGTACTTGGTTCTTTGGGAGGAAGGGAGGGAGGGAGGTGCTTGGTGTTAGGCTGTGGACGTCTCTGGTGGTTCTACGTGATGGTGCCTCGGTTAAATTAGGGTTATGTCTGTAATTTATTTCATTATTTAAAAACTTTTTTTTCTGGCATCTCAATACAGTATAGCTCTTTCGAGTAGCGATGATTAGTGAAACTATGTTTTTCTTCAAAGAAGTTATAGCTTCTCAGTTATGTAGATTATTCTGAAAAAAAGAGCTTCTTAATGCAATGTTGATTATTCTAAGAGATTTGGATTCCTTAAGTCAATCAGGACTCTTCAGCTTGGTACCGTGACATTTTAACATAGTTTTTGTATAAGGTGACCATGGCACCAGGGCCTGTGGAGGCCCACATGTTTACAACAACAATCCTATAAAGTGAACTGGATAATCTTTTTATTAAAGCATTTCCGTCAGTGAGTTGACCTTCAAAGACACATTTGGACGGTTTAATTTAAAGCCTACTCGGACAATAGTTTTAAACGATTGCAGATAACACTTTACTGCCTTAATTATTTTACACATCGGATCAAATTGTATTCGTAAATGGTTTGTTCATTTATAATTGGGGGTTACGTATACATAAAAAGTAGAGTGCATTAATTACTCGAGTCACAATAACATCTTAGTACATAGATATTATAGTTATCAGAATCAGAAACTTAATTCGTAAAAAAACTTGTACAAATCATTGCTGTAGTCCAGCCAGTATTGGTTCAAGGGATTTCGTTCGAACTTGATAGCCTTAGTTAGATAAGGCTATCTAAATAAAACGTACATTTTAGGCATAAAGTGAGCGAACATTTAGCTAACAGTTTGAAAGATAACATATTGCAAAAACAAAGGGAGTTTTAACACGTATATTTGGCACAACTGATCTCACAAAATTGAAATGAAGAGGCAATTAGAGCTAATATGAACTGTCCCGTGACGTTATAGATACACATTCTCGGTATTCTACTAAAGTTTACATGAAGTCACCTTAAGCTTTATTTCCTCACTTGCATAAATAATTGTGGTCAAGAGTGGCAGCTGATAAACGGGTGTCCTAAAATATACAGGTTTTGAACAGAATGTGCAATTCTTTTACGATAAAATGAGGCCAATTGTCCTTGGAACATCGCCCGAAGCGAAGCTGTGGACATCAATCCAGCCAGCCAATCACTGTGAGGTAGCAGCATGATAGTATATCATTTTAAAATGTGTATATGTTTAAAATAACCTGCGAGAATAAATTCCCACCTGCAGATGACCGAATTAAGTAATATTAAGTCTGTTCTCGGCACAGTGTATAAAACTGTCTAGTGATCCCCACTTCCCCCTCCTCCCTAAGCTCTCCCCCCCCCCCTCCTTCCCCAAGAATTGAATCCTTAAGAATCGGGTAGGGGGTTGGGGGGGGGGTGAATAATTAGACCCATTTTCCTCTTTAGATAGTTTTTTGTAACACTGGACTATCGTACATAAATTAACGTACTGGACAATTAGATAGTAGAATTTGGTACTATTAAATTTATTAGTCCGGAAAAAATATAGCTAAAAACCAAATTCAAATATTCCTAGGACTATTATAGAAGATATATAGACTGTATTAAGCCTTATAGAGTGTATTAGGCTTAGGATGTGGCTGTATTAGTACCAAACTTTTTAGTACCAAAGATTTTAGCACCAAAATCTATTTTCTAATTGTCCATTACGTAAATATATGTACAATGGTTACTGTATGTACGATCTAAACAGGAGGGATGGGCTGGAATAATTAATATTTCTTGAATCATTTAAACTTGGGCTGAATACTGTAGTTCTTGAGTATAATTTTAGTTTGTCTAGTCTGTGGGGCTGCTTCAAAGAGTTTAATATCCTTACCTTGATACTCATGGCTGGTCTGTGCAGAGCAGCAGGGCGCTGAGCCCCTGCACCCCCGTGCAATGACCTTGCCACCTACAAATTTGCTCTCTATGCGATACTTGGCTCTGTGGGCGCGGCCGGCTTCAATAATCCATTTGTACTTTGCTGATGTCAGTCCCGCTGCAGGAAAGTTAAGGTGTGCCACTCTCCACCTTTGACTTGGTGCTGACGTTGTTCATCCTGTCGCTCCTCTTTCTCCAGTCTCATACTTGTTCATCCTGTCGCTCCTCTTTGTCCAGTCTCATACTTCCTCTGGTTTTGACTTATTATTTATTTATTTTATTTATTTACTTATGCATATACAAGAAGGTACGTTGGGATTGTGAGGATACATAATATGGTAATTACAATCTTGTAAAGCCACTAGTACGCGTAGCGTTTCGGGCAGGTACTTTGTTTGAAGTCTTTGTTTTGGTACTTGTTTGAAGCCCTCGTCATCCTCTTTTGTATAATCACCTATTGCATGACTGATGGAGGGCCCCGTGTGGGGAACCGCACTGGAGGGCCCTAGTACATTAACCCTACAAATTTGGGTAAGGCTAGCCGTGTTACTTCCAACTTTGAACAGACATTCTCTTTTTAAATTTATGGGCGAGCTCCCCTTATCCTTGGGCAAGGCTGCACGTCCAGGCACCCATCCAGTTACTGGCTGGATCCATTGCAGTTTCACTCGACTGCCAGAGTAACTTATACATCAATTAATAGGTTATTGGAGTATTTTGTTAGTGTGGGTCATGCTTTTGCCAGACTCGAGCAATAATACACATCCCTCACAAGAGAAAAAAATGGTTTGTAAACATTTCTCTTTGCCATACTCAAATGTAAGTTCACTACAGATGTTTTAGTCAAATCAGCATTACAATACTTAGTGTTTTTGTGGTATATTTTTAATACAGCCTTCATTGTGTTGTTGTTGATTTAGGGGCGACGACGATCGTGAGATGGGATGCGTCCCTCCTTCATTGTGTGGATTTCATTTCTTAACCACTTTCCCTTCTTCCCTCCCTCCCCCCCCCACCCCTTTTCTCTCACTGCAACCCGTCCTCAGACCAAGTCCATTACATCCAGCGGTCGACCCCACAGACGCATTCATAAATTTTTACATGCTGTTCATTCAAAACGGGAAGTTTCTCAAATATAAATGATTATAATTGCATATTGTGCATAGGCATAGGTTCTGTTGGCGATTATTTGTATTTGTGCTACGTGTTTGAAGCATTTACAGTGTTGTGGTTCGAACAAAATTCGTCAGTGAAGCAGTTGTTCTGGAAGTGTTCGAACGTCATCAGTTGAGTCGTGTGTAAACCGTTTTTCATTCATAAAAAGGGGGTTTGGCGGGTACATGGAATCACTTTTGGGTCTTCGTTTGGAGGACGGGCTGCTCTCGGGGGGAGGAGGAGGAGGAGGGGGGGGGGACGAACACACGCACGTGCAGCCACACACTCGCACTCACTTTCACTTCTGAACATATTTCTCGAGTCTTCAGTACAGCACATTGCCGCTGCTGTCTGCCACCTCGGCAGACATGCAAGGCGTAATGTAGAGTGTAACATTGCTGATGCTGCTAATACCAGTCTTTATCTCTACCCCAGCATACGAGCTATGGTTCAAGCAAATCATTTTCGAGATAGACTCTGTGCGGGAGATCTTCAGTCAGGAGGAAGTGGATGAACACAAGATGCTCGAAATTGTCAAGCGCATGCAGAGGGTCACACTCATACTCAAGGTGGGTCAGTCGTTCCCATAATGGGTTATGCTTATACTTTTAAGGTAGGTCATACCCATGTTCATAATGGGTTATTGTTATAATGAGGGCAAGTCACAGTACTCGCTCAAGATGGGGTCACGTATCGGTACCAACTGGAGTAGTAGTACCAGAATGCAGAAATAGTAGTGTAATGCAAGCAGCAGTAGCCACAAGAACACTGTAAACACCTACAATAGTAGTAACAGGAGAATTAGTGTAACAGAATTACACCCGAGACGAGAGGGGTATGTCCACCCCATCATGGCTTCATTTCTATAGAATAAAATATGCAAGTTTGCTGTCTTTGGATTTGTTAGTGATACTGCATATATGTATTATTAACACAGTTGGCTAATAATTACCTCTTGTGTAAATTAAATCTTGAAAAGTTACGGAAATGAAGAAAGTAATATTTTTGCCACGATGGGTGGTACAAAGTTCCTACCTGCAACATATGGGGCTTCCAGATGGCTCCTGTTACCAGTTACGTGAGGAAGTTCAAGTCCACACCACACCTCACATACACTACTTTGAAGATGAGCAATTTAGGCAATTTTACACAATGACAGACATGCATGCGTGAGGTCGCCCCAGGAACATGAATAGTGAAATGTGATTGAGACGTAGATATTTGGGTATAATTATTCTACCGTTTAGTAATGAGTAGATATTTGGGTATAATCATTCTACCGTTTAGTAATGAGTAGATATTTGGGTATAATTATTAAACCGTTTAGTAATGAGTAGATATTTGGGTATAATTATTCTACCGTTTAGTAATGAGTCCTTCTTAAACAGCTGTGTGTGGACCAGTTTCTCATCTTGGAGACGATGACGCCTCTTGATTTCATGGAGTTCCGGGATTACCTGTCTCCTGCGTCAGGCTTCCAGAGTTATCAGTTCAGACTCCTTGAGAACAAACTTGGAGTCAAAGGGGTGAGTGTTAGCAGTTAAGGTATTTTTAGTCCAAGCCATGTATCTGATGGACTGATAAAAGTTAGCTGTGTAGCAGCCATTTTGAAGCGTGCAGTAATATGGTAGCATTGTAGGCTATACAATGGCTACTGTTCAACATATTCAAGAAAATTTACTGATTAGGTTTCCATGATTTAATTTGCTGAAAAATCTTAAAATTTGCCAAAAGTTCTTCAAAATATATTTTATTTTATTAAAAAGCACATAAATTATGTATTAGTGGTGATATCATAGGTAAGAAATGTACATTCCATGAAGCTACTGTGTTTTGAGCATAACAAAATTGAATAGGAAAGCTGCAAATTTAAGGCATAGTAATAATAATATTAATAATGATAAAGTTTCATCACAAATTATACGAAAAACACTGTACGCTATTCACTGTACAATGGGTGAATAGTTGTCACTGTAAAGAACTAAAGGAAGGAAAAGATTGGGCGGTCTGGTAGAGGACCGGGCCGCCGGGACGCTAAGCCCCGAGATCATCTCAAGATAACCTCTGATGTATAGTTCCGCCGGTTCTAACAACCGAATTTGAGATCGGTAACTGGCGCCTCATTTACCGAATTATTGGCTGTTAAATCCGGAATACAGTATTAAGTTTGCCGAATCTCGCTAAACTGGGAGGCCCCATTGGGTTTACTGTGACAGTCTTCCCGTCGCTAGGCCAGCGGTTATTATTATTATTATTCACAGATTCCACTGCCTCTGTTATGTAGCATCCAGCCAGAGCCAGGCCGTTAGGCATAACTAGTCAGAGGGTATTATTCTGGTATATACATCGAAAAGATTATCAAGGAAAATGGGGGGGGGGAACCTTCGACAAGCCGCCGGCTTCAGATTCTCATAGAGGCCACTAGAGTTAGTGGCCCACAGGTAAATCAGAGGCCCCCACGGTTAAGTCAGTCAGGCAGACATTCACAGTCACAAACAGTCAGTCATAGTCAGTCAAAGGAAGTCGGGCATTCACAGTTAAGCTAGCAAAAGGTCAAAAACCAGTCGGGGATTTACAAGCAATCGGGCATTCACAGTTAACAAAGATTCGACCTGTTGTCAGGCACTCGATTGCTGAGGATTAAGCCACCCAATAGGTGGCACGGGCATGAATAGCCCGTAAGTCAGGCACTCGTGCTGTCTGCCTCTCAGCCCACCAGCTGGTAAGATTCAGTACTCCAGCCACCGAAAATCATAACCATACCTATTTTGATTATTGCCTATTTCATTATTAGGCATGTATTTGATGATACATGCCTATTTCAAAATGCATTTTAATATCGACAAATGCAAGACCATACACGTGAGGCATAACAACCCGCGCCACGCCTACCAAATGAATAGCATTACATTACAGCAGATTAACGAAGAAATGGACCTTGAGTCAAAATCCACCACTCGTTAAAAGTTGCACAACAGGTGGGTGCAGCAGTCAGAAAAGCTAACCAAACTCTTGGGATAATCAAGCGTACTTTTGACTATAAGGAAAAGAAGGTAATGGTTCAACTGTATAAATCTGTAACGTACGATTATGTTACGTTGTTCGGTTGATTAGATACAGTTTAGTGGTTTTGATATTTAGTAGTCTTGGTTGCAGCAGTCGGTTGTTGGCATTGTCGTAGAAGTTAAAACAAAGCCGGGGGCAGAGCAGAGAGCCGAGTGAAGCCGGAGTCGCGGAGCTCGATGCGGTTGGAGTCTGACTGTCTGCTTTGTGTCGAAACTGAAGCGTCTTGGGGTCGGTTGGAACTGGACACGTAGAGTTCTACATTCTTGAGGTTGAAGATGTGTGGTAACTCTCAAGTGTCTGTACTGAACCACTGTTGTTGTTTTTAGCTTTAGCTACCAAGAACGAAATGTCCATGTTGCACGGGCTATAGTGAGCCCGTAATTGAGATCAATTATTTACGATAACCTTTTTACTGTGATATTTGGTCATATTTATTTGACCACCTCCACACAAATAGAACACACTTGTGGGCAAAACTCACTTCCACCTCCACTTGTGTGAGGTGGAAACCTCGCCTCCACACAAGTGCTTTGTGGAGGTGGGGTTTCCTCCTTTTCTCCCTCTTTCTCTTTCTTTTCCGCTTCTGTTTTAGCACACTGGTTTTAGTCTTGTTTTAATAGCATTATCTTGGTGGCGGATATAGATGCACAGTGTTCACTAATGTATCCCATTCTTCAGCTGCTTTGAAGAATCATCCAACTGCTTGTTGGATGAATGTTGAGTTTGATGCGCGGGGCTTCAGTTGCTATACATTCCAGTAAGTAGTGTAATAGTGGCGCCTCTGCATCTGCTCCACAGATATGACATTCTTTAACCTCCCCCTTAACCTTCTTTAACCTGGGCATTACCTCCCAGTAGCACTTATAACAAGTCTGAGTCTGTGTATGGCTACCGCATTGTCTCTGGATATCTTTTTGCCAGGCTTGTAAGAGGAGTACCCAGTGTCTTGTTCGTACCACATCGCAGTGGATCTTCCTTCCGCTACTTTGCTCTTTAGCGACTTTTGATAGTTGGGAGTATTTTCTTCTTGATTTCCTCCTTAATCTGTGAAAAACTTGGAGGTATTTTAACTTGTAGAACAGGCAGAGCAGTGTTAGCTTTTGCTAGTGAGTCTGCCTTTTCATTACTATCTATACCAATATGACTTGGTATCCAAATTAGGGTGATTGACAGCCCTAGACTGTGTGCTTCTTTTCCTATATATAGGACGTCTGTGAATTACTAAATTGATGAAGATTAAGCCACCAAAGATGTGGCATGGGCACGAATAGCCCGTAATTAATTACTGTTGTTGTTATAGATTCAGCTACTGGGAACAAAAAGTTCCAAGTAGCACAGACTATGGTGAGCTCGTAGTGGACTTACCTGGCACAGGAGCGGGGCTGTAACTGTGGATTGATTCAATTCATTAATTACTGTTGTTGTTATAGATTCAGCTGCTCGGAACAAGTTCCAAGTAGCACGGGCTATGGTGAGTCCGTAACTTACTTGGCACAGGAGCAGAGCAAGTAGCACGGGCTATGGCGAGCTTGTAGTGGACTTGCCTGGCGCAGGAGCGGTGCTGTGAGATTAATTATTCCTCTAGATTGCATATATAATCGGACCACACCTCGCCTAATAAGTGGGAAAGAGTGTTAACTGTAATTAGGGAAGAGGTATGAGTTTTGTCATTAATGGATTAAGTAGACTTAACAAACTAGTCTCATTAAGGTAATGTGAGTTTGGAGCGAGTATGTTATTGACTTAATATACTTGCTACAATCTCTGGTGTGCCCCCATTTGGATTACTGTATCCAAGCATGGAGACCTCATTTTTAGAAGGACATAGCTGCTATAGAGAAGGTGCAGCACCGAGCAACAAAAGTCATTCCAGAGTCAAGTCATCTCTTGTATCAGAAACGCTTGAAGGCCACAGAACTAACAACACTGCAAACTAGGCATGATAGGATGGATCTCATTAAAACTTGTAAAATACTAAACAAGTTAGAGAATGTTGATCCGGATATTTTCTTCAAAAGGTCAGATGTAACATAACCAAGGGGCAACGGTTTCTAGCTCAAGAAGCTTCAATGTTGGTCTGAGAACAGGAGATGGTCCCTTGAAACCGCCTACCCGCCAAAGCCGTAACTGCCAAAACTGTGCAAGAGTTTTAAAATATTCTTAGAAAAGATCATAAAGGCAAATAGGTGGGGGGGGGGGTGAGAGGGACCTTTGACAAGTCGTCGGCTTCCTGTCCTCGTTGAGACCACTAGGGTTAGTGGCACAGGTAAATCTATTAATACAGTTTAGACGGTATTGGGCTGCAGGTGTTTGGGGATTTTAAAAAAAGAGGATTGGTGGCGAGGATATATCTGGGAGGATCCGGTGTGGAGATGGGAGGATGATGTTGATATTGTGGTACAGCTTTGTAAATATGATTTATATTATCTATTTTGTCTCGCAGGAACTGAGAGTGCGCTACAACCAAGAAAACTACACAAAAGTGTTCGGTGATGAACCAGAAATTTACAAAGCAATAAAGGCATCAGAGGATGAGCCATCCCTGCAGAACCTGGTAAACCGATGGCTAGAACGTACGCCAGGCCTGGAAGAGAAAGGTTTTAACTTCTGGAAAAAGTACAAAATGGTGGTAGATACAATTCTTGAAGAACAACAACAAGAGGCAAAGGTTAGCTTTCGTATGATACCATAATTGTGTTCATATTTATAAAACAAAATATTTTCAAAGCTGAAATCTGTAAGATCAGTAAACCTGTCAAGACAAATGCTATTAGGTTAAGCTTTTAGTACACAACACAAAATCTAATAACAATGATATTTTTTAATGGAGCAAGATTGGAGACAGTGGCCAAGCAGGCAAATGATTATTCTCTAGGTGGTATCTTTGATGTAAGGTTGTGCTTGGGAGAACATCACCAATGTGTCCCTTGCACCAATAAACCTTACAGGAACATGAAAGGGTCCCCTATTGTGCTGGTGTGGAATATTGGTCTGTCCATAAGAATGATAAGATTTAGCCTAAGATACTGTAGTAGTAGAGTACCTTGCTCAGAATTATTTTTCATCTATACTAGATGCTTTTTCTACTTGTTCATATTACAGTACAGTATGCATGTGTGTTTACTGTAAATTACGTTTTTTCTAAATTTCTAATAAAATTTTCTCAGGCTGAGGAGAATGAGGCCCTAAAATCATACTTGACGGCACAACATAAGAAACGTCAAGAGCTGTTTGAGAGCATTTTTGATGTCAGGGCTCACAATGCCCTAATGGCCCGTGGGGAGAGACGCCTTAGCCACAAAGGTCTTCAGGGAGCCCTCATGATTTCCTTCTATCGAGAAGAACCTCGCTTCAATCAGCCCCACCAGCTTCTTACATTACTCATGGATGTTGACTCTTTAATGACTAAGTGGAGGTGTAAGTAGACTATGAAGGCAATTTACAAAATCCATTTTCCTACAAAGCTCATTCATTACCTCTTGTTGTTTTGACTATACTGTATAATGAATAGTGTAGTCTGTTCGTTTTTAAATCTTTGAAAAAGTTGATCTTTGCATATCATATTTGAGTTCATTTATGGGTTCATGTATCAATCTGATAAAATTGGGTGCATATACAGTACTAGTAATAATAGTAATACAGTACTGTAAAAGTAATATGGAGGATTAGATGAGATTACTTAGCAGATACTGTACAGTATTTGTGTATTTAACAAATCCATTAAATGCACATTGAATTTTGGCATAGCTTAAGATGACGAGTGTACCGAGTTTACATTTTTGGGGTAATACTAAAATGTTACTATATTAGATGTAAGCTAACATAAATGATGCAGGTAATTTTGTAAATAATATTCAATTTTCTAATGTGATAGTTAAATAACATTATTTTTGGGATTCTGTATCTATAGTATAAACTATATAATTACAGTACAGTATTTAATATTTACAATACCAAATATAAATTCTTTAGTTAATATGAAAGAATCTAGATTTGTTACTTGATGAAGCAGATACGTTAATACCCGCATGCTGTTAATTATGTATTTTTTTGTTTTCATGTTAAGTTAAAAGAAGCACAGCATTTTACTGCATTTTGGAGATCAATGCACAATGTAGGACCCTTTATTTGCTTGTCATTTTTGCATTGGTCGAGTAATGTTAATAAATTATTATTTTCATGAGTTCTATAGCATTAGGCATGTAGCATCCATGTCTAGAATCTGTATGATAAAATATTAGAAACTGAGGATTAACTTCAGACTGCTCAATGAAGCTTCAATAAGCAACTTCACTCAAGCTTACATATGTGTGATTACAAAAAAAAAGGGACATTTTTTATTCTTAAATACATAAAATATTTCCAAACACTTCATCAGTATTTATAACTTACATTTATTATCCGATTTATTATTCAGTGTGGTTGTTACAGACAATCATGTAATGCTCGTGCAGCGAATGATTGGCTCGCAGCTGATTGGCACTGGAGGTTCTTCAGGATATCAGTATCTGCGCTCAACACTAAGGTTGGTCAAGAGGGAACAGATGCATTTATCAGTTATTTTGAAGTCTATTGTGTGTATTTTGAATGTTTTGGTTTATATTTTGTCAATGGAAGTACTGTATAGTATATCATATATCTGTAGTTATTTTAGATATTATTGGGATACTTTTTCTTGATGACTTATACTGTACTAATAATGTAATTTATTATTTTTGCTTTACCTTTTAGGCCTTTGTGTATGTTATTTTTTTCATGCGTACATCATGATTTACTACTGACCAAACAGTTTAAGGAGTTTTTAACTGTCAATTTAAAGTTGTAACAAGCCTTATGTTCTCTTGCAGTGATCGATACAAAGTGTTCCTCGACTTGTTCAACTTGAGCACTTTCCTTCTCCCACGTAACTCTGTCCCTCCACTGACTCGTCAGATGAAGTCTCGACTGAGCATTAGGGATGACACAGAACAAGCTAAAGTAGTAAAGAAGGAGCACGCTAGAGAATCCTTCAAAGTAACTCCAACTTCTTCACCTTCGGCCTTTGTATCTTCGGATTCCCCGTGTCCTCTTGAGAATGGAGAGGAGAAAGTCTTTTCAGACAGTGACCTTGACAAAAGTTTGGAGAATAGTATGGAAAGATCATGTGAAGCTTCAATGTAAGGAATGATATCAAATGGCTTGTGAATAATTTTATATAGCTAGTGTTTTATACAGTACAGTACTTTATTTTTATTGATAGCCATTTTTTGCAGGATTAAAGTACACTATTGAATAGCTATTCTGGAAGAAAAAGTCTGACAATGTTGGCATGGTACAAATGTCCTTTTCTTTCAAGTTTAAACCCCCCCCCCCCTAGTAGGTTTTTATGACTGCAGAGTGATTTTTCTGGTTTATGAACATGGTCAAGTGGTCAATGGCATTATAGATGCTTTACCTGTCTATATGTTGAACTATTTACCTGTTGGTCATTCTCAAGAGGGTGGTGGCAGGGAGAGTGACCCCTGGCTTTTGGAAAGTCTTACCAAAAGTTCCTCTATTTTTCCTGATGAGTCTTGCCAGGTGGAAAATTAATTTAATTTTTTTTTCTTTTACTATCTGAAATGTATTTACCTTTTTGTATTTTAGATGAATATTTTAGGAAACTTTATTGATCCTTAAATAAGTAGATATTAATTTTGTATTGATAATGGTCTTCTGTACATTTATAATTACGGTAAGAAAATATGTGGCACATGTACAGTAAAAGTATTATAGTTAATGCTCTACTGTACTTGCAAATGTACGTACAGTACAGGAATGTCAAACTAAGCACTTAAAAAATCTGCTAAACAGAAAATTACATTGGCCTGTATTGGGACACG
>NC_091240.1:11479989-11499989 GCF_040958095.1 Procambarus clarkii | reverse complement strand
TCATACATGATATAAAATCATTGTAAAAGTCAATATAAACACGTTTATCCAATAGAAATACTTTAAATACTGTTTGGTTGATCTACTACATGGATAACATACAGGACTACTACAATTAAAAGCCTCAAATATCAACAAATTCCTATATCAATAGCAGCTCATAGAATTACCCAAATCCTGCTAACATTATGTAAGTAGTGAAGAAATATGGTATATTTACTCACTATAATGTTTGTGCTGAATGCAGAACATGATCAAACCTATTTTATTCTGAAATGATCTCATTTCATAACAAAAATAGATGTAAATATGTAGCAGGTGATGCTATAGGAAGTCGACGGCCCAAGCGACAATGTTTTGGAGCGACTTGTCCAAGATATTTTGTCACCTGGAGAGTGTTTGCTGGCATATCGGCCTCCTGTACACAGTGATCCAGTTGTCAAACTTCTTGCTCAAATTGTTGCAAATTTAGGTAAGGTTAGTCTGGGCTAGGCAAGGTTAGTTTGGGTTAGGTAATGTTAGAAGTAACTTTGCAAACCCACTGGCAATATATCTTGGATAAGTTGCTCCACAACATTGTCGCTTGGACCGTCGTCCTATGGCGTCGTCTGCTACATATTTACTTCTAATTTTGTAATGAAATGAGATAATTTCAAAATAGGTTTGATCATGATCTGCATTCAGCACAAACATTATAGTGAGTAAATATACCATATTTCTTAATTACTTACGTAATGCTAGCAGGATTTGGGTAATTCTATGAACCCATCAATAGCAATGGGCAGTGAAGTTGATGGGTAACTAGCCATTGTAACATTTACTGTATATATCATGAATTCTTTATATTCCTTTTTCATGTAATGAAAATCCAATAGGAAAATATCTTGTGTTCATTATTAATATTTCAGAGCTAGACATATTGAATTATATGTAGTATTAAAGCTATAAAGCTTGGTTTGCCTGATGACCAAAAGTTATGAATAATTCCCATTGTCAGGGACAGGAAGCCTGTACCTTAGGCTTATTGAGGTCCCTCTAGGATAACTATTGACCTTCCCCAGGATGCAACCCACAACAGTTGCTTAACTCCCAGGTTATCTGTTCACTGCCATGTGAACAGAAGCATCAGGTGAAAGGAAATGTGCCCAACCATTTGTCTCCCCCTGAGGTCCTAGAGTGAGAGTCGAAGACGTAGACCACTGTACTAAAATGCACTCCACATGGCTAGATTGAGATATTTACACTTAAGTATCTAAGGAAATATCACTTTTGAGCACCCTTTCTCAAGTTGCAGAAAACTATCTAGTATCATTATTCTTGACTGGGAAAAATGTTACGGTACTTGGCTATTTTTGGATCTAATGTAATTAACACTTTAATATTTTCAGTTTCATATTTTTGCAATGCAACCAGGAATTTAATTCGATATTTAATTTCTACCCACCAATAATTATATGCTCAATGTAAAATGCTAAACACAGAACTCAAGACCTTGTGCAAAGTTTTGACTACCTCTAAATGGCAAGGCCGTTCCATTAACCTACTCCATATATATATATATGTAAACCACCTATATCAATACAAAACTTCTATAAAATTAGGTATGCTAGACTCTGAGACTGCAGTTCAGACACTGAACCAACACCTATAACCAGTACTTGTTTTAAAGCTACTGACTTCTCTTGTTGCATGTACCTTATCTCTATGTGAAAAGCTGAAATTATAATTAGTTTAAATTCTACCCTATATTGGAATGGTAACATGATAATCTTGTAAATTAATTTAGATAATTTTAATATTGCCAATAAAATGCTATATTGTATCTTTAACCATGTTCACATTTTAGAGTTAAAGTGCACATATACTGTACTTAAAATGTTGATAAATTTCAAAACACATTTAAAACCCAATATCATTACTTGTAATGTCTATTGTACAAAGTTAGTCTGTTCTATAAAAGGGAACTAAATGATATACTGTACTCCATTGTATACCCTAGCTTAAATTTACATTATTTGGTAATAATGTTTACTAATGAGCAGCTTTAGATACATGCTTACTGAAATCCACTACACTGTATCACTACCAATTATAGCATTTCTCTACATCCTGATGCATTGCATGCACATTTTGCTCCATAACTCTCATTGTTGATGCCTCACCACAAAAGATATTGTAAAATAATTCCTGTATACTCATGCAATGCAGTTTAACTGTCTCATTCAGTTAACAAGCATAGAGTGGCGCATGACTAGTTGCACTTCCAGGAGCACCGGGGTGGGTGGGCATCAAAAGTGGCATCAGTTAGCCTTCATTAGTCCAAAGTCAAGTTTGGGAACGTATTCCAAAGCGGTGTGCTGTGGCAGTGACAAAGTGCTAATCTATACACCAAACTTAAGTCACTTAATTTCACAATCTAATATAGATATAATAGTTAGTCACGATAAATATTATCAGACAAGGGCTACCAATATATAAATATTGGTGCAATTTGTCAATGTCATACATTTCTGGGGCTGTTCCTGTACATAGTTAAATACATGTCTGTTTTTATCAAAGTCCATCCATTATATTTATTTATTAACTACTGAATGTCAAATATAAATGTTTGATCAATACTTACAGGCAAGCATAAAATATATCTATGCATTGTTTGATAAATATTCTAACTGACAATATTACTGGCAGTGAAAAGATTCAGCTTGGTGATGCTAAAGTGTTATGGCAGTAATAGCTCAACACTGACCTCACCTCGTACTGTACATCTAAATTAAAGTTTGTAATTTAAACACTTCACAAAATTCATAATTTTAAATGATCATCAGAGTATGATGAACTGAGGAATTGTACAGCTTACTCTGGGACTTGTAAAGCTTATTCTGGGACTTGTAAAGCTTACTCTATGATCTGTAAAGCTTACTCTAGGACTTGTAAAGCTTACCATACAATACTGTATTCTACAATAATAATTTTTCTTTTATTTTAGATGCTTTGCTATTCATTCACTCCAGTTTCATATTTGCAGTCACAAAGTATGTTAAAGAAGAAATATAATGAACTTATGGATCCTGCAACATTTGTGTGGTTTGGTCATAAAAAAAAGTGGTAATCAGAAAGTGAAGAAACGATGATGATTTATTACACACCTTGATAATGGTCCACGATGAACCAAACTGTTGTTGTTTCTTCATTTCCTGATGTGTGGTTTAGTCATACTATCTTCAGCCACTTCAATACTGTGATTCATCTGCTTTATATATTTAATTGAATACAGCACAGTTAAAATGCAATAATGTACAATACATTAAATTTAAATTTTGTACTGAAACAGAACTAATACAGGTATAAATAAGTGTATTTCTCTACGATTAAAGTCCACTCAAATTTAAGTGTTCAACATTTTTAATACATCTTGTATATAAATTATTCTGATATATTAATAGTAAATTCTAATTAATAGTACAACAAATTATACATAAAATAGTGGCTTAAATATTTTAAGCATCTGCTAGTAACACACATTTTGCACTGTATAATTAGTGTAATGTACTTTGATCAGTGTACAGTATAATACATATTTGATCACCGTGTTCATGTATTATGCAATGCTGCCGTTTCTGGATGGGCAAGGCTGGGGAGGATGGGCAGGGCCGGGGAGGCTGGGCAGGGCCGGGGAGGCTGGACAGGGCCGGGGAGGCTGGACAGAGCTGGGGAGGCTGGACAGGGCTGGGGAGGCTGGACAGAGCCGGGGTGGCTGGACAGGGCCGGGGAGGCTGGACAGGGCCGGGGAGGATGGGCAGGGCCGGGGAGGATGGGCAGGGCCGGGGAGGATGGGCAGGGCCGGGGAGGATGGGAAGGGCTGGACAGGCCTGGGGAGATGTAACTGTGTATTGCATAAACATTATTTCATGGGGAATACAGTACATTACAAGGATGATAAATTAATTTGAGCTTGTTTGGCTTGTTTGAAGTATGTGTGAATATAGAATAATTATATAAATTGTATTGCCTATTCTGTATTAACAAGAGTACTTGAGTGTTTTAAAAGTCTGGCAGACAAAACACATGAAAAATTTAGTCACACTGCAAATTTTATCAAATATTTTCTATATTGCTTGAGTTAAAACATTAGTCTTGACAACTGAAGCTCCGGGTACTTTCGGATTTACAGTACTTATAAACTACTTATATAGATTATAAAATCTATAAAACTACTTTTTAAGATTTATAAAACTACTAACTAGTTTTATATTAAAACAACTCTTCTTGATATTTAAGCACTTTACAAAAGCAAACCACTGAAGTAGAATTTTGTTTAAAGATTAAAACTCAAACTTAATTACAGTAGTTCACAATCTTGAAATGTTAACTTCTAGATCGATGTTAATTTTGTCTTCGTTACCAAGAGAGATCAAACTCATTTACTCTGGTTCTCTAGTTAATATTGATAATAACGTAGTCAAACATGTGCCATGCCTAGTGGTTCCATATACAGGTACTCTGTACCTTTGGCCTTCAATAAAATAATGGTGCACTCTACACAATTCTAGTTCCATTCATCTTCAGTGTTTATAAATAATGAAAACAATTTCATACCAAACTTATCTGAACAGGTATTATAAGTAAAGATTACTTTATTATGCAGTACTGTACTGGTACTCACATCAGTCCTGTGCTTTTAATGTGGTAAAATAATAAACAGTAAAAACTACAAAAAGCAATAACTGATAACATTTATGCTAATTACTAGCCTAACAATAAATCATGAATTATTAAGTGTCAAGGTACTGTATTATAAAATGAAATTTGTAGAGTAATAATTTTTCTAGCACCGTAACAAGGTCATTGGCACAATACATTTGTACAGGCAGTCAAAACATTTAATACTCTTGAACATCCTATCTTAACAAGGGGTAATATGATCTGTGTGTGTGTAGCATTGGATTACTAAATGTGGATGTAAGACTTCAGTGTAAACAAATTCATTACCTAGATGGACAGCCTCTAAATAACTGCTCTTAAAATAAGGATGAGAATAACCAACAGTAGTGTGCTAATGTGAAGCGGCAGCAAAATATAAACTTCTTGAAGGCTAATATGTAGCCTTGGTATTACTGTATTTTGACGAGGCAGATTAATGCAAATCTCGGTGCCTCGAATACAGCCTTACACTTTGTGTTATGATATCAATAATTAGGTGTCATTAATACAAGTTATTAAACACTTTTTGGCATTGCTTTTTACTAATCACTCACTTAAGCTGTAATTTACAGAGAACACTGCTGGTGGGACTTGAGCACTAGTGAAATTTTTTAAATTGCAAATGCTGGAGAAATATTAAGTCTATACATACAGTAGTTTGAATATAATCTAAGATATCAATAACAAAAATTTACATTTTCAAAGGGCTATTGCATATGCAACTTTCAAGTATATTTATATTATGAAGAAACTTACTACACTGCTGCAGTGCTTGAATGAAATACGAAAGACCCAATATATGTGCAAGTGTATACAAAAAATGGAGGTAGCCTACATACTTTCTCAAGGTGTTGTATACAATTGTCTGAGAATGTATACAGCACCTTGAGAAAAAATGTAGGTTACATGCAAAAAATTAATACTTACACATATATTGAGTCTTTCCTTTACCTTTATTAATATTATACCATTAAATATGTATAAAATGCCTTTGTATGCATTTCTTTAAACATCTTAACATAATAAAAATGTTGTGGCTATTATTTGAATAAGTCTCAAAATAGATTTTTTCAAATATTAAAAATTCTGATTATTTTTTTAAGCTAATCTTATTTAGCTCTGTTCCCAGTGTAATGAATATACATACTGTACACAATGAATTGCAACGTACATGAAAATTCATAATACTTGTGGCTAGATTATGTAACATTTTAAGTACAATATAATTTTGAGATGCAGTACTGTAAAAAATATAATAAGTCCAATAAAAAGATTTCATTAAAGTAATTGGTTCTGTGATTGTAGCAAATTATGATGTTACTACTAACTTGACAACTTATACTTGATACAAAGCTGCCTCTAAGTTATTGATATTGGTACTGTAGAGGGGCAATCTTTTTCACTGTTAGGGTTTTCCTGTGGTTATTATAGTATTTGGCTACAATTAAAATTAGTTTTGTTTCATATTGTCTATTGCTTTCTATCTGGACCTATTATTTCTTATAGTACATGTGAAGGTTTGTTGAGAACTTGAAGCTGCCCACATTTTTTCATCTTTGTTTTAAATAAATGTTGATGGCTTCACCTGTGAGACAGCCACCAACCACACCATGCAAGGCTCTTCAGATATCAAACTACAGTATTTCTTGGTTTTTATCTTGTGAAAAAGAATTAGTGGCTGAAATTCCTGTACTGTGGCTTCCCTTCAAATGCCAAGACAAAGTATTGTAATAAGCTTGAGATGAGTGGAGATCGAATAACCACTCTGATATTAATATTAGAGTTATAAACTGTATGCTCTGGTGGATCCTGCATGTTCATGATAAATGACTATTGAACTATGAAGGGTTGACTGCTTAAAATTTGAGTTGTCACTCTGATTATCACAGTAAAACAGCCAAATTTGTTGTGCATTAGTGGAAGGAAGGAAAGAGCTTGTTCCCCTAACAGTTCCTTTCCTTGCACAATTAATGACTGTAGACTAGTAAAAAAAAAAAAACCACATGGCTAACTTTTGATGGAAGCAACTCTTGAAACATACGTGCCTTGTGCTTTCTGGCAGTTAAACAGCCATTTAATAACACGCGCATTCTTTTCTACAATAGATGGCTCGCCAGTACCCCGAAGAGGTAAAGGTGGACCAGGACCAGGGCCTGAAAGTCCCCGCCCATCATCAGAGTCAGAACTGCCTCGACGACCACCCAATGGACCAGATTCCTCAGAGGAAACCTCCTCAAAATAAACTGGTGAGGAATGTCGGGAATTGGGAGGAGAGGTGAGCTGACGGTGTGTAACAGAATCTAGACCCATAGATTCAAAGAAAGCCTCTAAATCCAAAGGTGCTAAAGAGTTGTGAAGATCTTCTTCCCAGTGGCCTCGTTCATGTGTAACATCTGACCTGGATCTGAGAATTGGTCTGCGTCGTCCCTCCTCATTATTACTGACTCCACTTCCAGTGCCTCCATATGCAGACACATCACTGTCTGATGATCGTCGGCCATCAGTTGGCATTAGCGTTGTTGCCAATGCACCAGACCGAGATAAACGTGGTATTGATGGTTCTCGTAGCCTCTGTGGCAGAGGTGGCCTTGCAGGAGGCCTGTCTGTAGAATGCTCAGGGAGAGGTGGTGGATCACGAAACATGCGTGGTGGTCGAGGAGGAGGTTCTGGAGCATTGTTTCTGGAGGGCAGTGCACCAGGACATGATGGCCGCCGACGTCCACTGGTACCACATTCAGAATCTGTTTCTCCTGCAGGAGAAGCAGCTCGATTAAGATCTGGTAAAGATTTGTGTGCAGTAACTGTAGCAGGTTCAGCTCTGTAGGTACCTGGAGGAGAAAGTTTCACTCCTCTTCGAGGTGCTGGGGGTGGTATTTTTGGCTTTGTTTCAGTTGGTGGCTGCAACAATGAAGCTAAATTTTCTTGGGAGTCGGTGTTGAGCAAACGACGTAGTTTCATCTGGACATTATCATTACGGTCTCCAGGACCATGAGAAAGAGAACGCCGGAGGTCACCACACCGCCCTCCTTGGCTCTCTCCCTGCCCCCTGATTTTTGGACGAGGTGTGACACGAGGTGAACGTGCTGGCAGAGGAGGAGGTTGTGCTCCTAAAGATGCTGGGCCTGTTAATGGGACTAAACGTGGAGGAGATAATCCTGCAAGACTATGGTGATCACGTAAATTTACAATATTGTTGTGCTCAGCAAGAGCATGGCGTCGTTCTGGAGCTGGTGAAGGTCGTGATACATGAAGAGTATGTGATGGAGCACTTAAGAAGATGTTTGGATTGGAGGATATATGCAGGCGGTCTGGTCGAGCAGGGGTTTGGCTGCTACCAAGTACATGGTCACTTTTGACATAGCGAGACTTGCTTTCCTGTAGCAGTTGAACGGCACTCTTACCTCCACCTCCAGCTCCCCACCATCCTGGTCCCACCACCATGCCTCCCCAGCCCATCGACATAACTTTACCTGGAACAAGTACCGTATATTAATATTTTAGTTTATATAAAAAAATAAAAATTGGAATAGATAGGCCTACCAAAGAATATGGCAAAGAACTATAAGTGAAAGGGTTGAAAGTAATTTTATAACCACATTTGGTAATAAAATGGGTAGCACCCTTTTATAACTCAAACAACATGATAGTCCCTTAAATGGTGGAAATAAAAATGTGTCAATAAAAAAAAATACTGAAGATAGCCTACTCTAATTGATTGTGTTAATGTTTATACAGGATAATTTATGCCAGTTTCAGTGAAAATGTAAGAATATATATGACTCACTCGTTCACTCACTCTCTCCCAAACTCTCACGCACAATGAGAAAATATAAGAAAATATACTTTTGCAAATAGTGGTAGACAGTTGGAACAAGCTAAGTGAGAAGATGGAGGTCTAAACTGTCAGTAGTTTCAAAGCGTTATACAACAGGTCCAGGTCTATGAGAAAGAGAACGCCAGAGGTGACCACACCTTGGTGTGCTCCTTGGCTCTCTATCTGCTCCCTGATTTTTGGACGAGGTGTGACACGAGGTGAACTATCAAGAGGCTATTACTATTACTCTACTGCCAACACACCAGATTCCTTCCTCATGGGCTGTCATGGTGAGTATTATCGCTGTGTGAAAATAATGTTAAAGTAAACTTTTACTTAAACTCCAGCATTATGGAATCCGAGGCCTTGCCCTGGACAATATCCTATCCTATCTTAGTGACAGACACCAATGTGTAATCATCAATGATACAACCTCTTTCACTCTACCAATAACCGTAGGAGTGCCACAGGGCAGCATCTTAGGACCTCTTCTATTTCTTATATATATCAATGATCTGCCTAATGTCTCTAATATTCTTAAACCTATATTGTTTGCTGATGATACTACCCTCATCTATCTCATCTATTCAGACCCCAACCCACATACACTAAATAATGTTGTGAATAATGAATTAAAAAAAGTCCACCTATGGATGTCAACTAACAAACTAACACTAAACAGGGAAAAGACCTACTACATCTTATTTGGAAGTAAATCATCGAATGCAATTCAGCTACAGGTAGACAACATTAACATCAGTAATAAAATTGATGGAAAGTTTCGTGGCCTATTCCTAGACAAGAGACTCAACTTCAGCACCCACATTCAACACATAACTAAGAAAGTCTCTAAGACAGTTGGTATACTCTCTAAAATAAGATATTATGTTCCTAACTCTGCTCTCCTCTCACTATATTATGCACTAATCTATCCCTATCTTAATTATGGTATCTGTGCATGGGGGTCAACCACTGCAAACCACCTTAAGCAAAAACCACCATCACCCAGCAAAAATCTGCTATCAGAATAATAACAAACTCTGCTTTCAGACAACACTCAGCTCCCTTGTTTAAATCCCTAAACATGCTAAATATTAACTCCCTCCACACATTCTCTTGTGTCAACTACATTTACAAAACCCTGTTCTTAATGCAAACCATGCTCTGAAACTCTCCCTGGACAGATGTAATAGGACCCATTATCAGCACACCAGAAATAAATATCTCTTTGATATCCCCAGGGTCAAACTTAATCTGTGTAAACACTCTATGCAAATTAAGGGACCCAGTCTATGGAACTCACTCCCTAGTGAATTGAAAAGCTGTCAAACTTTTGCCTCATTTAAAAACAAAACCAAAAAGTACCTAATTTCATCTTCGTAGTTTCCTACACTGAGCTTTAAACTTGCTCTGTATCTAGTGTTACCCCAATCTCCCAATCTTTATGTACTTAAGCCAAACAACTTTATCATTGTGGTCATTGCTGTCTTCTTTTATGTGCTAGCCATATGCTGTATTGTGCCTACTAAGTTTTGTTAAACTACCATTCAAGCTGTCACTGCAATCATTCTGAGCTACATATGTGCTTTAATATACCTACAATTTTTCTCTCATCTTTTATTTTTTTCATGCTATGCAACTGTTATCATTTTTATAAATTTTGCAAGTATTTACCTACTTATAAGTTTCTTAGATTAAGGACCTGCCCGAAACGCTCCGCGTACTAGTGGCTTTACAAGAATGTAATTACTATGCCATGTATCCTCACAATCCCAATGTACCTTCTTGTATATATATAAATAAATAAATAAATAAAGGTCTACCATATATTTTGCCAGTTACATGTCCCATTTTCTCTTAACTCAGTCTGGCAACATTTTACGACTAACTAAAGTATTTTTTCAGCACTATGACGTTTAACCTAGATGATAAATGTCCATGATTCATAAATGCTTAACCATACCTTAAAATATGTGTTATACCCTTTACTAATTACTGTCCCTAATTGCCTTTCTTTAAGAAACATGCACTGAAAAGAACCAAGCCGGTCGGTTCAGAACGGAACAGTGGTGGGTTCTCCTCCCGTGGCAGGACGGAGACGTTGGAACAAGTTTCCTTACACCTAATGAACCTCGTCACATAGCAGTTTTTAGTTTAGTTCATTTATTATGCACCCCATACCCGTCTTGTGGGCGGTAGTGGAAAGGGTTACAGAGGCACATAATGGGCTCAGGGACTGAACCCCACAATTCATTTAGCTAAGCAAGTTACAATCTTGATGAGCTAGTTACAAAATTCAATATAAGTCGTCACATCAACAATGGGTTCGAGATCGACCTCGAGTACAGGTTCTAAATTAAGCAACTGACATATGTGGAGAGCTAGTGTCACAATTGATATGTTTGTCCTGCACCGCCCTCCATCCAGTGGGCAGCGGTGGATAGGTTGCAATCACTTAGTTACTTATGGCTTGAATCCCGATGAAGGTCAGTCGTTGGGTTATGGGGCCGGGTGCAAAATTTCTCAACCTTCCTCAAACACTCAAATTTTGTGTGCATAATCTACATGCTAAATACTCCAACTTTTCCTAATGGATAAACATCATAACATGAATAGAAAATAAAATAAAAATATTAAAAAAAATTATATATTTCAAAATTTCAAATTAGTTTCTTATTTAAAATGTCACCAATTTTTATTTTATTCATTATGGGCTCAGAATGGCATATAACGTTCATTTTCGTAGAGCTAAAATTTAGTTTGAGAGTATAGTTTAGTGTAAAAAAAATATTCAATGTGGCCTTCAAAATATGCGCAAAATTTAGACGCAAAAATGTATAACTCCAAAAGTTATGGCTTTATGGAAACCTTAGAACTAAGAATGTTGCACATAATATGTAAAAATGGTGAGAATGGGTCAGAAACTGAATTTTTAACTAGGTCATAAAGTTGAAAATTCTGCTCATACAGAAAAATAAAGGTAAACTTCTCGACAATAAATATAGTCAACCCATCCTCCGAATAGACGGTACGGTTTAATACTAAGTGTAATAAGTACATTTCCTTACTGTCATACATAGTACATAATTGCACTTATGGGGCTATTACATTTACCTCCCCTTTTATTCTCCTTGTTTTCTGTTAAAACAGTATATTAGGATGAAGTTTTCAAGTTCAATTCGCTATACACAAGTTTTAAATATCAGGAATTTCTTTTTCAGTTTTATTAAACTATTGAGATTTTATACAAAATTTGTAAATATCCTCAGTCACTTTGCAATTTATTGATATATTTTAGTTTTATAAAACTGTAATATCAATATAGCTATAGGTTAAGCACTAATTGTAATTAAGAAGCAATAAAATGCCTATCTTCAAACACTGAGAAGGTTAGGTTAGGTTGTGGTTTTCTATTCCACTTTTCAGGTAAACTCAAATATTCTCAATATATTTGACAGTACGGTTAAATACTAAGTGGAAATAAGTACAATTCCTGACTGCTATGAATAGTACATAATTACACTTACTTGTGCTGTTACATTTACCTCCTAAATTTTGGAGGACGGACTGATATAGTAGTTCGAATTGATGTAATAATTTGTAAGTTTTCATAAATATTGCTTGGCATTCGTACTCGAATATGTGAAAGTTGTAGGTCAGTGAAGTCAAGAAAAAATAACCCCCCCCCCAAAAAAAAAAATATATATATATATATAGGGATAATATAGGGATAATTATAATGGGTTATAATTATAATTATAATTATAATTATAATAATTATAATTATAATTATATAGGGATAATTATAATGGGTTAGGGGATATATATGTATACTTTATACTAGTGATAAAGCCTTAATCTGGTCCCCATTCAGCAAAAACAACCTAAAGAGACAAAGAAAATAGAGTTTGAAATCTGTAAATAACTCGGCAAAAAAAAAAAATTAAGTCACAAGTTCTGGCACGTGCGACCAATTTCGTTCCAACTTCACATGTTTAGTGACGGGTGTGTATTCTCAAAGATGTAGACGCCACGACAAAATTAGATGAGAAACAAAGAGGAAAAAAAAGTCCCCCCCCCCCTCAAAAAATATATTGTTGGACATTAGAAATATTGCCATTGGGTAATGTATTTATATGATATATATCTAACAGCAACACATACTTACTCATTATTATTATTTGTATGGAATTTTGCCCTCCAGGTGGCAGTCGTAGAAGGTACCAGCTGCATATCTCACTCTGTGGCACGGGAGACATCTCCCGTCACGCAGGGTGCAGTCGCACCTCCACAGATCTCCAGTATCATCTATTGATACTGGAAATGGCTCAAAAGGGCCACCACTTATGGGCTATTCATGTCCATGCCACCTTTTGGGTGGCTTAATCTTCTCTCTCTCTCTCTCTCTCTCTCTCTCTCACCCTGTGGACCATCTTGACTACTACTACTAGTCTCCTTTGTGCGTCGACCAGGCGCTTGCCTCTCTAATCACGTCATTACCCCTGAGCTCCACTAACTAGGAGGTGTTATTGTTATCATCAGTACTGCTTGTGCACTTTTTTATAATTCGTATAAAATCCATTTCTGAATATATTGGGATGAAATTTTCCCGACGCTGATGCCAAATAACGTGAGATTTGTTTAGCAGTTTTCACAATGTTTCATGTCGGGACGAATATTTTTGTGGCACCCGGTCCCTTAATGGGACCTTAGTAAGCTTATAGTGCCGCTTATGCTCCAAACGCCCGGGTTAATTACCTACTTCATAAAATATACAAATACTGACTGTTGGATAATCTCAGCAACGTGGAGAGGGGGGACCTGCTGCATGGGTAACAGCTTCTCCTCCATATCTACCTACCCAGACTTTGCGCCCTGTCAGGGCGCAACTCCATAGTCTTTAGACTGAAGGATGCCTACTACTACTACTACTGACTGTTCGATCGTTCCCAACGTCACTAAACTGATGTATTAAATTGGCCGTACCTAACCTAACAGAGGACTCACGAATAGAAAACGGGACATCAGGTCAATTTCGCGACCCGCTATGATTTTTAGTTCAATCAGTTTCTGGCCTTAATGGATATATAGGTCAAAATGCGATGTGGTGTTCAGAGGCCGGGTTGTTCCTACAGTACAACCAAGCCTTTATAAAGCCTACCACGGCTATTTAAGCCAATATTTATCATATACCTGGAGATCAAAGGCATTTAACCTGATAACCACACCAGACCCGTCTTACACCAGAGGACCTTATTGTGGACACGGACTGGTCAACAGCCGCTGGTGTGCCGTCATCCCCTGGTCACTGGTCACTATAGTCCTTCACCTCGTGTCCAAGAATAATAGTGTCCCCCACGCACCTCGTGTCCAAGAATATACGCTATGAAAGCTGTGTCAAGGTTATACTTATAGATTACTGTACACGTGTGAAGGAGGGCCTTGAGGTGTGTAGTGACCACAACTGTGGTCTACCACCATACAATAACAGGTCACACGCTTCATAGATTCACGAGTAATAACGCAGCGAGATAATGATGGATGGTGACTTACTGATGCGAGTGGTGAGCCAGCCGTGTGGGGGACTTACCCAGGAGTGTTCAGTAGAGGTGAGACGACACCGTCACATCGTGATGGTGCAGGCTGCACCACATCTCTCCCTGCACTCTACACTCGCCTTAATCCACCAACACTTCCTGAAACCCGTAAGTACAATACCATTACTTACAAAACTTATTAATATGTAAATAAGTAAATTTATATATATATATATATATATATATATATATATATATATATATATATATATATATATATATATATATATATATATATATATATATATATATATATAAACGCTATGGGTTCTCCCCTAGGTGTCCTGTTTGCAAACTTCTACATGGGTACCATCGAGCAAAAAGTCTTAGTCGACATGAACTTGAAACCGGCCATATACTGCAGGTATGTTGACGACATTTTTACACAGGTACCTGATGTCAGACATCTGCAGGAGCTGAAGGAGGCATTTGAGCAGAGTTCCGTGCTGCGTTTCACTTACGAGACGGAAAAGGATGGGAAGCTGCCTTTTCTAGATGTAACAGTCATGGAAAAGGGCGGAGGTTTCCACACTGCAGTCTACACAAAGGAAACAAACATAGGAATGTGCCTAAATGCCAACAGCGACTGCCCTGACAGGTACAAGAGGAGTGTTGTTAACGCATACGTCGACCGTGCTCTCAGCCACAGCTCAGAATGGAAGCAAGTCGACGAAGAACTCTGTAGGGTAAGGCAGGTTCTAGTCAATAACGGTTTCTCCAATGGTTTCATCGAAGACATCATAAGAAGGAAAGTGAAAAGCCATGCAACCTCCGAAGAGACAACTAACACAACACCTATACCCCCTATTAGACTGTTTTACAGGAACTTCTTTTCCACAGCTCATAAAACAGAGGAAAGGGTCCTGAAAGATATTGTTAATAGAAACGTTATCCCTACAGACAAAAATCAGAGGATACAACTGACGATTTACTATAAAACCAGAAAAACGGCCAGCCTACTCATGAGAAACTCTCCAGACACGAAACAGAACGCTTTAAAAGAGACTAACGTCGTCTATGCCTTCAAATGCCCACTTGGGGACTGTAAGCTCCAAAAAACCCAGTATATAGGCAAGACAACAACATCTCTTTCTAGGCGTTTAACGATGCATAAACAACAGGGCTCCATTAAGGAACATATAATCTCTTCCCATAACCAAACCATCGCCAGAGAAATCCTAGTAAACAACACAGAAATCATCGATAGATACAGCGATAGCAGGCGGCTTGACGTTTGCGAGGCACTACACATCAAGAAGTCAACACCAGCAATCAACAGCCAATTATTGCACAACTATATTCTACCCACCTCAAGACTCCGCTCCAATATAGAAGCATCAAGAAATATGGACCAATAGGCTTTCTACAAACACTTCTATTCAATATCCATTGTTTCGTGTTCTGTCTTGTGTTGATACTTTTAATACCCTATTAATATCCTCTAATGCCACATCATAAGAACATAAGAACATAAGAACAAAGGTAACTGCAGAAGGCCTATTGGCCCATACGAGGCAGCTCCTATTCTATAACCACCCAATCCCACTCATATACTTGTCCAACCCGTGCTTGAAACAATCGAGGGACCCCACCTCCACAATGTTACGCGGCAATTGGTTCCACAAATCAACAACCCTGTTACTGAACCAGTATTTACCCAAGTCTTTCCTAAATCTAAACTTATCCAATTTATATCCATTGTTTCGTGTTCTGTCCTGTGTTGATACTTTTAATACCCTATTAATATCCCCCCGGTTATGTCCATTCATCCACTTGTAAACCTCTATCATGTCACCCCTAACTCTTCGCCTTTCCAGTGAATGCAACTTAAGCTTTGTTAATCTTTCTTCATATGAAAGATTTCTAATTTGGGGAATTAACTTAGTCATCCTACGCTGGACACGTTCAAGTGAATTTATATCCATTCTATAATATGGCGACCAAAACTGAACTGCATAATCTAAATGGGGCCTAACTAGAGCAAGATATAGCTTGAGAACCACACCAGGTGTCTTGTTACTAACGCTGCGATTAATAAATCCAAGTGTCCGATTTGCCTTATTACGAACATTTATGCATTGATCCTTTTGTTTTAAATTCTTACTAATCATAACTCCCAGATCCCTTTCGCAATCCGACTTCGCAATCACAACACCATCTAGCTCGTATCTTGTAACTCTATCATCATTACCTAACCTCAGAACTTTACATTTATCAGCATTAAACTGCATCTGCCAATCCTTTGACCATTTCAAAACCCTATCTAGATCAACTTGAAGTGATAGTGAGTCCTCCTCCGAATTAATTTCCCTACCGATTTTCGTATCATCGGCAAATTTGCAAATGTTGCTACTCAAACCTGAATCTAAATCATTTATATATATTATAAACAACAGAGGTCCCAGGACAGAGCCTTGAGGCACTCCACTTACAACATTTTCCCACTCTGACTTGATTCCATTTATACTAACTCTCTGTTTCCTTTGGTATAGCCATGCCCTAATCCAGCTTAATATAGCACCCCCAATACCATGAGACTCTATTTTTTTAATCAGTCTTACATGTGGCACTGTATCAAAAGCTTTGCTAAAGTCAAGGTATACAACATCGCAATCCTTACCACTATCAACTGCCTCAACAATGCTAGAATAAAAAGATAACAAATTTGTTAAACATGAACGGCCATTTATAAAACCATGTTGCGACTCAATTATTAATTTATGTTTTTCAAGATGAAGACGAATTTTATTTGCTATTATAGATTCGAGTAACTTTCCCACAATAGACGTTAGGCTAATTGGTCGATAGTTAGACGCAAGTGATCTATCTCCTTTCTTAAAAACTGGTATCACATTAGCAACTTTCCAAAACTCTGGCACTCTGCCTGACTCTATTGATTTATTAAATATGGTTGACAGTGGGTCACAAAGCTCCTCTTTGCATTCTTTAAGCACCCTAGCAAACACTTCATCCGGCCCTGGGGATTTGTTTGGTTTGAGTTTTACTATTTGTTTAAGAACATCCTCCCTGGTAACTGCTAAACTCGTCAACCTGTCCTCGTCCCCACCCACATAGACTTGTTCGGCTGAAGGCATCATCCTTCCCACCTCACTCAAATGTAATGCCACATCACCCTTCCCACCTCACTCAAATGTAGATATAAAATCAGGGAAACGCAAGTTCTAATCAGTTGTGTATTTGTGAAGTCTTTGAAAATGTAATAAGTTTTACGAAACGCGCCCGTGTCGCGTCAGACTAGAAATAAAAATGAATTTTGGAGAAGTGATTTTTGATTTACCTCCAACAGTGAAGCATAATGTACGAAAGATTGAGAAAATTCGTGTTAGAATTATTAATCTTACTTTTTCGGTCATATTTAATAAAATATATATATATATATATATATATATATATATATATATATATATATATATATATATATATATATATATATATATATATATATATAATATATATATTATCCGCAGGAGCTCCGTATTGCAGTCGCTCTCCGCCTTGCTGCCCCTATCCACACTGTTCACAGGTGTATTTGCGGCGAGGCAGATGCTGACGAATATGGATTGCATGGCCTGCACTGTGGAAAATCGGGTGGTTGGCACACTAGACACGACGAAGTCAACGACATCATTAAAAGAAGCCTTGCCTCTGCTCAGTGTCCAGCGGAGAGAGAGCCCCGCAACCTACTGAACCGTGACTCTGTTAGCTTTGCCGGCCGACCAGACGGAATCACACTGCGTCCGTGGAAGGGTGGCAGGCAGTTAGCATGGGACTATACTTGCGTATCCACCCTGGCAACGACATACATCACCCTCTCTGCCGGCACGGCAGGAGCCGCAGCGACACACAGAGAAAAACAAAAGTCAGTCAAGTACAGGCAATTAGATCAAAGGTACAATTTCGTTCCAATAGGGTCTGAGACCCTAGGCCCATGGGGTGAGAGTGCAAGAAGGTTTCTTAAGGATCTTGGTTCCAAGCTCATTGACACCACAAGAGACCCTAGAGCAGCAAGTTTTCTCTTTCAGCGCCTCAGTGTCGCGATCCAGAGGGGAAATGCCCGCTGCATCCTCGGTTCCTGCCCGGCGTCGGAGGAGTTCGAGGAAATCTACAGCCTCTAGGAAGCGAACTTTTTCTTGTGTCCTCTTAATGTTCATTTTTTGTATAAAATCAGATATGTAACTGTATAACCTTGCATAATAAAGTGTACATCATAATAAAAAAAAAAAGGGGGTGGTAGGAGAAGTGAACACTCTTTCGTATTCAGAGTTAAATGTCAAGTTTTTCCCTGAGTGCTCTGTGTTCCCTTCTCTGAGGCTGTGGGTCCCTATAATTACACCAGTGGTGGTACCCCCCTATATATATATATATATATATATATATATATATATATATATATATAAATGGATATTAGAGAACATAACCGGTAGTAACAGATGACGTCTCAACATATCCTATACACCCGACATACGGGCAGCTAACACAAATCAAAACAGTGTTTGAAAATGTAAATCAAGACTGTGAGGCTATACTAATCTACACACCATCGTGGCATCTGCACCTCGACAAGCATAAACCTAAACTTGAAAAAGTCATACGTTTGTCGAGACTCGAATCTGAACTACCTACCTTAATTACAAGGGCATGTTACCTCACAAAACCTCACAACCTAACAGGAGAGAAGGAACATAGGGGATATGATCACAACATATAACATACCGAGCAAAATAGACGAGGTAGGCACAGATAGGCGCTTTACAGTGAGAGAAAATAGGACAAGGGAACATAGGTGGAAGCTGGAAACGGAAATTAGCTAACCAGTGACGTACATTCCTAAGAATGCCCGCCACTAAAATAATTTTATAGAAAATTATTCCCTTTCAAAGTAACAATATATTTATTTATCTAACATATTATTTAAATCAATTGCATAGAGGATTCTGTATTGTTTTGATCTCGGATTTTCAAGCGGCATTCCGGTTTGAAAATCTGTGCCTCACACGCAATATTTTATTTGCAGCAGCCTCGTCCGCCCTCTTGCGGACGAGGTCGATAATATCTGACGCAAGATGAAAACAAGATAAAAGTGAACATTTATTGCATTGAATTATTGACGGTTGAATGACAGCTACACGACCCAGCAAATACATCTAGGTAAGTACAAGCCTAGTACTTTTATCAGTGCCTAAAACTATTAGTTACGCTTAATTTTCAAAACGTTTTGTTTACAATGCTTACAGGACAATATGTTAAGACTAACATTCGTAAGTCCCATGTTTAAATTGTCAATTATGTATGGATATATCAGGTGTTTATCGTCAGGCTTGTGCGGCAGGTGTGGACCGGAAGTGTGCTCCAACAGTTTGATGGAACCACCGGGCATTTATTGTAACGGAAACACGGTTCAGGGAGTGCGGTTAACCGCGGGAAGAAAGTGTGACTCCAGGGGGCAAAAACCCTTGTTGCTTGAGGGGGGAAAAAAGAGCGTATTAAGGGAGTGAGATCCCTTACCTTGACGCTCCCAGGGGCGTGATCTGCCTCCCTATGTCAGGTCTGGTGCCACACCCCTCGTGTCACACACCCTCGTGTCACACCCCTCGTGTCACACACCCCTCGTGTCACACCCCTCGTGTCACACACCCCTCGTGTCACACACCCTCGTGTCACACCCCTCGTGTCACACACCCCTCGTGTCACACACCCTCGTGTCACACCCCTCGTGTCACACACCCCTCGTGTCACACACCCCTCGTGTCACACACCCTCGTGTCACACACCCCTCGTGTCACACCGAGACAGGTGAAGGATGATAAGACTAACACTAAGAGGTTCTCGCTGCGGTCAAAGCATCACCCAGGAAACTGCTCCAGGCC